>NC_090372.1:211303073-211496709 GCF_036365525.1 Heterodontus francisci | reverse complement strand
TCCCTTTCTCTCTCTCGCCCCCCCTTTCTCTCTCTCGCCCCCCTTTCTCTCTCTCGCGCCCCCGTTTCTCTCTCTCGCCCCCCTTTCTCTCTCAGCTCCCCCCCTTTCTCTCTCTCGCCCCCCTTTCTCTCTCTCACTCCCCCCCTTTCTCTCTCTCTCGCCCCCCTTTCTCTCTCTCGCCCCCCCCTTTCTCTCTCTCGCCCCCCCTTTCTCTCTCTCGCCCCCCCTTTCTCTCTCTCGCCCCCCCTTTCTCTCTCTCGCCCCCCCTTTCTCTCTCTCGCCCCCCTTTCTCTCTCTCGCCCCCCTTTCTCTCTCTCGCCCCCCTTTCTCTCTCTTCGCCCCCCTTTCTCTCTCTCGCCCCCCCTTTCTCTCTCTCGCCCCCCCTTTCTCTCTCTCGCCCCCCCTTTCTCTCTCTCGCCCCCCTTTCTCTCTCTCGCCCCCCCTTTCTCTCTCTCGCCCCCCCTTTCTCTCTCTCGCCCCCCCTTTCTCTCTCTCGCCCCCCCTTTCTCTCTCTCGCCCCCCCTTTCTCTCTCTCGCCCCCCCTTTCTCTCTCTCGCCCCCCTTTCTCTCTCGCCCTCTCTCTCTCGCCCCCCTTTCTCTCTCTCGCCCCCCCTTTCTCTCTCTCGCCCCCCTTTCTCTCTCTCGCCCCCCCTTTCTCTCTCTCGCCCCCCCTTTCTCTCTCTCGCCCCCCCTTTCTCTCTCTCGCCCCCCCTTTCTCTCTCTCGCCCCCCTTTCTCTCTCTCGCCCCCCTTTCTCTCTCTCGCCCCCCCTTTCTCTCTCTCGCCCCCCCTTTCTCTCTCTCGCCCCCCCTTTCTCTCTCTCGCCCCCCCTTTCTCTCTCTCGCCCCCCTTTCTCTCTCTCGCCCCCCCTTTCTCTCTCTCGCCCCCCCTTTCTCTCTCTCGCCCCCCCTTTCTCTCTCTCGCCCCCCCTTTCTCTCTCTCGCCCCCCCTTTCTCTCTCTCGCCCCCCTTTCTCTCTCTCGCCCCCCCTTTCTCTCTCTCGCCCCCCCTTTCTCTCTCTCGCCCCCCCTTTCTCTCTCTCGCCCCCCCTTTCTCTCTCTCGCCCCCCTTTCTCTCTCTCGCCCCCCCTTTCTCTCTCTCGCCCCCCCTTTCTCTCTCTCGCCCCCCTTTCTCTCTCTCGCCCCCCCTTTCTCTCTCTCGCCCCCCCTTTCTCTCTCTCGCCCCCCCTTTCTCTCTCTCGCCCCCCCTTTCTCTCTCTCGCCCCCCCTTTCTCTCTCTCGCCCCCCCTTTCTCTCTCTCTCGCCCCCCCTTTCTCTCTCTCGCCCCCCCTTTCTCTCTCTCTCGCCCCCCTTCTCTCTCTCTCGCCCCCCTTTCTCTCTCTCGCCCCCCTTTCTCTCTCTCTCGCCCCCCCTTTCTCTCTCTCGCCCCCCCTTTCTCTCTCTCGCCCCCCTTTCTCTCTCTCTCGCCCCCCTTTCTCTCTCTCTCTCGCCCCCCTTTCTCTCTCTCTCGCCCCCCTTTCTCTCTCTCTCTCGCCCCCCTTTCTCTCTCTCTCTCGCCCCCCTTTCTCTCTCTCTCGCCCCCCTTTCTCTCTCTCTCTCGCCCCCCTTTCTCTCTCTCTCTCGCCCCCCTTTCTCTCTCTCTCTCGCCCCCCTTTCTCTCTCTCTCTCGCCCCCCTTTCTCTCTCTCTCTCGCCCCCCTTTCTCTCTCTCTCGCCCCCCTTTCTCTCTCTCTCTCGCCCCCCTTTCTCTCTCTCTCGCCCCCCTTTCTCTCTCTCTCTCGCCCCCCTTTCTCTCTCTCTCCCCCTTCTCTCTCTCGCCCCCCTTTCTCTCTCTCTCTCGCCCCCCTTTCTCTCTCTCTCGCCCCCCCTTTCTCTCTCTCTCGCCCCCCTTTCTCTCTCTCGCCCCCCCTTTCTCTCTCTCTCTCGCCCCCCCTTTCTCTCTCTCGCCCCCCCTTTCTCTCTCTCGCCCCCCCTTTCTCTCTCTCTCGCCCCCCCTTTCTCTCTCTCTCGCCCCCCTTTCTCTCTCTCTCGCCCCCCTTTCTCTCTCTCTCTCGCCCCCCCTTTCTCTCTCTCGCCCCCCCTTTCTCTCTCTCGCCCCCCCTTTCTCTCTCTCGCCCCCCCTTTCTCTCTCTCTCTCGCCCCCCTTTCTCTCTCTCGCCCCCCCTTTCTCTCTCTCTCGCCCCCCCTTTCTCTCTCTCGCCCCCCCTTTCTCTCTCTCGCCCCCCTTTCTCTCTCTCGCCCCCCCTTTCTCTCTCTCGCCCCCCCTTTCTCTCTCTCGCCCCCCCTTTCTCTCTCTCGCCCCCCCTTTCTCTCTCTCGCCCCCCTTTCTCTCTCTCGCCCCCCCTTTCTCTCTCTCGCCCCCCCTTTCTCTCTCTCTCGCCCCCCCTTTCTCTCTCTCGCCCCCCCTTTCTCTCTCTCGCCCCCCCTTTCTCTCTCTCTCTCGCCCCCCCTTTCTCTCTCTCGCCCCCCCTTTCTCTCTCTCGCCCCCCCTTTCTCTCTCTCGCCCCCCCTTTCTCTCTCTCGCCCCCCCTTTCTCTCTCTCCCCCCCTTTCTCTCTCTCTCGCCCCCCCTTTCTCTCTCTCGCCCCCCCTTTCTCTCTCTCGCCCCCCCTTTCTCTCTCTCTCTCGCCCCCCCTTTCTCTCTCTCGCCCCCCCTTTCTCTCTCTCGCCCCCCCTTTCTCTCTCTCGCCCCCCCTTTCTCTCTCTCGCCCCCCCTTTCTCTCTCTCGCCCCCCCTTTCTCTCTCTCGCCCCCCCTTTCTCTCTCTCTCGCCCCCCCTTTCTCTCTCTCGCCCCCCCTTTCTCTCTCTCGCCCCCCCTTTCTCTCTCTCGCCCCCCTTTCTCTCTCTCGCCCCCCCTTTCTCTCTCTCGCCCCCCCTTTCTCTCTCTCGCCCCCCCTTTCTCTCTCTCGCCCCCCCTTTCTCTCTCTCGCCCCCCCTTTCTCTCTCTCGCCCCCCCTTTCTCTCTCTCGCCCCCCCTTTCTCTCTCTCGCCCCCCCTTTCTCTCTCTCGCCCCCCCTTTCTCTCTCTCGCCCCCCCCTTTCTCTCTCTCGCCCCCCCTTTCTCTCTCTCGCCCCCCCTTTCTCTCTCTCGCCCCCCCTTTCTCTCTCTCGCCCCCCCTTTCTCTCTCTCGCCCCCCCTTTCTCTCTCTCGCCCCCCCTTTCTCTCTCTCGCCCCCCCTTTCTCTCTCTCGCCCCCCCTTTCTCTCTCTCGCCCCCCCTTTCTCTCTCTCGCCCCCCCTTTCTCTCTCTCGCCCCCCCTTTCTCTCTCTCGCCCCCCCTTTCTCTCTCTCGCCCCCCCTTTCTCTCTCTCGCCCCCCCTTTCTCTCTCTCGCCCCCCCTTTCTCTCTCTCGCCCCCCCCTTTCTCTCTCTCGCCCCCCCTTTCTCTCTCTCGCCCCCCCCTTTCTCTCTCTCGCCCCCCCCTTTCTCTCTCTCTCGCCCCCCCCTTTCTCTCTCTCGCCCCCCCTTTCTCTCTCTCGCCCCCCCCTTTCTCTCTCTCGCCCCCCCCTTTCTCTCTCTCTCGCCCCCCCCTTTCTCTCTCTCGCCCCCCCTTTCTCTCTCTCGCCCCCCCCTTTCTCTCTCTCTCCCCCCCCTTTCTCTCTCTCGCCCCCCCTTTCTCTCTCTCGCCCCCCCTTTCTCTCTCTCGCCCCCCCTTTCTCTCTCTCGCCCCCCCCTTTCTCTCTCTCGCCCCCCCTTTCTCTCTCTCGCCCCCCCTTTCTCTCTCTCGCCCCCCCTTTCTCTCTCTCGCCCCCCCTTTCTCTCTCTCGCCCCCCCTTTCTCTCTCTCGCCCCCCCTTTCTCTCTCTCGCCCCCCCTTTCTCTCTCTCGCCCCCCCTTTCTCTCTCTCGCCCCCCCCTTTCTCTCTCTCGCCCCCCCTTTCTCTCTCTCGCCCCCCCTTTCTCTCTCTCGCCCCCCCTTTCTCTCTCTCGCCCCCCCTTTCTCTCTCTCGCCCCCCCTTTCTCTCTCTCGCCCCCCCTTTCTCTCTCTCGCCCCCCCTTTCTCTCTCTCGCCCCCCCTTTCTCTCTCTCGCCCCCCCTTTCTCTCTCTCGCCCCCCCTTTCTCTCTCTCGCCCCCCCTTTCTCTCTCTCGCCCCCCTTTCTCTCTCTCGCCCCCCCTTTCTCTCTCTCGCCCCCCCTTCTCTCTCTCGCCCCCCCTTTCTCTCTCTCGCCCCCCCTTTCTCTCTCTCGCCCCCCCTTTCTCTCTCTCGCCCCCCCTTTCTCTCTCTCGCCCCCCCTTTCTCTCTCTCGCCCCCCCTTTCTCTCTCTCGCCCCCCCTTTCTCTCTCTCGCCCCCCCTTTCTCTCTCTCGCCCCCCCTTTCTCTCTCTCGCCCCCCCTTTCTCTCTCTCGCCCCCCCTTTCTCTCTCTCGCCCCCCCTTTCTCTCTCTCGCCCCCCCTTTCTCTCTCTCGCCCCCCCTTTCTCTCTCTCGCCCCCCCTTTCTCTCTCTCGCCCCCCCTTTCTCTCTCTCGCCCCCCCTTTCTCTCTCTCGCCCCCCCTTTCTCTCTCTCGCCCCCCCTTTCTCTCTCTCGCCCCCCCTTTCTCTCTCTCGCCCCCCCTTTCTCTCTCTCGCCCCCCCTTTCTCTCTCTCGCCCCCCCCTTTCTCTCTCTCGCCCCCCCTTTCTCTCTCTCGCCCCCCCTTTCTCTCTCTCGCCCCCCCTTTCTCTCTCTCGCCCCCCCTTTCTCTCTCTCGCCCCCCCTTTCTCTCTCTCGCCCCCCCTTTCTCTCTCTCCCCTTTCTCTCTCTCGCCCCCCTTTCTCTCTCTCGCCCCCCCTTTCTCTCTCTCGCCCCCCCTTTCTCTCTCTCGCCCCCCCTTTCTCTCTCTCGCCCCCCCTTTCTCTCTCTCTCTCGCCCCCCTTTCTCTCTCTCGCCCCCCCTTTCTCTCTCTCGCCCCCCCTTTCTCTCTCTCGCCCCCCCTTTCTCTCTCTCGCCCCCCCTTTCTCTCTCTCGCCCCCCCTTTCTCTCTCTCTCGCCCCCCCTTCTCTCTCTCCTCTCGCCCCCCCTTTCTCTCTCTCGCCCCCCCTTTCTCTCTCTCGCCCCCCCTTTCTCTCTCTCGCCCCCCCTTTCTCTCTCTCTCTCGCCCCCCCTTTCTCTCTCTCGCCCCCCCTTTCTCTCTCTCGCCCCCCTTTCTCTCTCTCGCCCCCCCTTTCTCTCTCTCGCCCCCCCTTTCTCTCTCTCGCCCCCCCTTTCTCTCTCTCGCCCCCCCTTTCTCTCTCTCGCCCCCCCTTTCTCTCTCTCGCCCCCCCTTTCTCTCTCTCTCTCTCTCTCTCGCCCCCCCTTTCTCTCTCTCTCTCTCTCTCTCTCTCTCTCTCGCCCCCCCTTTCTCTCTCTCTCTCTCTCTCTCTCTCGCCCCCCCCTTTTTCTCTCTCTCTCTCTCGCCCCCCCCTTTTTCTCTCTCTCTCTCTCTCTCTCTCGCCCCCCCCCTTTTTCTCTCTCTCTCACCCCCCTTTCTCTCTCTCTCTCTCTCTCTCTCGCCCCTCTTTCTCTCTCTCTCTCTCTCTCGCCCCCCCTTTCTCTCTCTCTCTCTCTCTCGCCCCCCCTTTCTCTCGCCCCCCCCTTTCTCTCTCTCTCTCTCTCTCTCTCGCCCCCCCCTTTCTCTCTCTCTCTCTCTCTCTCCCCCCTTTCTCTCTCTCTGCCCCCCCCCTCTTTCTCTCTCTCTCTGTCAAATACCTGGACTGTAACGCTAGTTTTGACCTTATTACATTCCCTCTTACTTTGACCCCCCCCTGTTTCCTACTCTAATGCTATCTGTCTCTCTCAATTCTTTGTGCACCTTGGTTTTCCTCTCTAATATTACTCCTGGTTCCCATACTCCAACCGTTAGTTTAAACGCGGCCCAATAGCAAGAGCAAATCGCCACACAAGGAAATTAGTCTGTTCAGGTGTAACCCGTGTGGGTACCTTTCAAATATTATGAGGGTTTCTGTTTCTACCACCCTTTCAGGCAGTGAGTTCTTGATACCCACAAGCCTCTGGGTAAAAAAAAAACTCCTCGAATCCCCTCTATACCTCTTGCCTCTTACCCTAAATCTATGCCGCCTTGTTTTGGACCCGTTAACCAAGGGGAATAGGGCCTTCTTGTCCACTCTATCTAGACCCCTCATAATTTTATACACTTAAAGTCATCGAGTCATTTCCTTGCTTTAACAACTCTTTGTATGATTGACAGTTGTTTGCAATTTGACCTGAAACTAGTTATACATAGGAACATAGGAATGGGAGTCGACTGCTCAGCCTCTCCAGCCAGCTTGACCATTCAAAGAGATCATGGCTGATCTATATCCTAACTCCTTCCACCTGCTTTGGCTCCATATCCCTTAACACCCTTGAAATGCAAAAGTCGATCTATCTCAGTTTTAAAATTAATTGAACTGGCATTTACTGAGGCATAGAAGGACACCATTCATCCCATCAAGTCATGCTGACTCTCGGTGGTTGACAATGAAGGAGAAAGATGGATCTATGCTCCATGACCTTCTGGTCAGCTATTCTGTGATCTTGTCCTATCTGCACCTTCTCCTTTGTTATCTCTTGCCCCATCCCTGCTTTACTTGCTTATAACCTTTGACATTTCTAATATTTGCCAGTTCTGAAGAAGGGTCGCTAACCTGAAACGTCAATTCTGATTCTCTCTCCACAGATGCTGCCAGACCTGCTAAGTATTTCCATCATTTCTTGTTTTTATTTATCTCGACTCGTTTTCTGTCCTTAAGCTAATTTTTTATTCAATTAGAATATAGAATCCTCGCCTATCCAATCTTTCCTCATAACTAAAATTCTCCAGTCCAGACAACATCCTCGTAAATCTCCTCTGTATCCTCTCTAGTACAATCACATCTTTCCTGTAGTGCAGTGACCAGAACTGCACTGAGTACTCCAGCTGTGGCCTAACTAGTGCTTTGTACAGTTCCGGCAGAACCTCCCTACTCTTATATTCTATGCCTTGGCTAATAAAGGCAATTTTCCGGTGTGCCTTCTTGACCACCTTAAATACCTGTCCAGCCACCTTCAGGGATCTGTGGAGATGTACTTCAAAGTCCCTCTGTTTTTCTATACTTCTCTGTGTCCTACCATTTATTGTGTATTCCCTTGCCTTGTTAGCCTTCCCCAAGTGCATTATCTCTCACTTCTCTGGATTGATCTCCATTTGCCACTGTTCCGCCACCTGACTAGTCCATTGATATCTTCCTGCAGTCTTCATCTTTCTCCTTCATTGTCAACCACACAGCCAATTTTAGTGTCACCTGCAAACTTATTAATCATATCCCCAACATTCAAGTCCAAATGATTGATCTCTACCACAAAAAGCAAGGAACCTAGTACTGAACCCTGTGGAACCCCACTGGAAACAGCCTTCCAGTCACAAAAACACCCATTGACCATTACCCTTTGCTTCCTGCTTCTGAGCCAATTTTGGATCCAACTTGCCACTTTGCCTTCGATTCCTTCGGCTTTTATCTTTGTAACCAGTCTGCCATGTGGGTCTTTATCAACATCCGTGCTAAAATTCATGTAGACTACATCAAATGCGCTACCCTCATTGACCCTCCTTGTTACATCCTCAAAAATTTCAATCATGTTAGTCAGACACTGCCTTCCCATAACAAATGTGTGCTGACTGTCTTTCTAAATGAAGACTTATCCTGTCCCTCAGAATTTTTTCCAATAATTTTCCAACCAGTGAGGTTAGGCTGACTGGACTGTAACTGCTTGGTCTATCTCTCTCTCTTTTTAAATAATGGTACATTATTAGCTGTCCTCCAGTCCTCTGGCACCAAACCTGTAGCCAGAGAGGATTGGGAAATGATGGTCAGAGCCTCCGTTATTTCTTCTGTTGCTTCCCTTAACAGCCTAGGATACATTTCATCTGGACCTGGGGATTTATCCACTTTCAAAGATATTAAAGCCCTGAATACTTCCTCTCTTGTTATGTTAATTTCATGTACAGAAGAATTAGAAACATAGAACATAGAAAAATAGGAGCAGGAGTAGGCCATTCAGCCCTTCGAGCTTGTACTGCCATTCAATACGATCATGGCTGATCATCCAAACTCAGTACCCTGTTCCCGCTTTCTCCCCTACCCCTTTAGCCTAAGAGCTATATCTGACTCTTTCTTGAATATACTTAATGATTTGGCCTCAGCTGTTTTCTGTGGTAGAGAATTCCACAGGTTCACCACTCTCTGGGTGAAGAAATCCCTCCTCATCTCAGTCCTAAATGACTTACCCTTATCCTTAGATTGTGACCCCTGGTCCTGGATTCCCCCGCCATCGGGAACATCCTTCCTGCATCTAATCTGTCCAGTCCTGTTAGAGTTTTGTAGGTTTCTGAGATCCCCTCTCATTCTTCTAAACTCCAGTGAATACAAGCCTAATAGACCCAATCTCTCTTCATACGTCAGTCCTGCCATCCCAGGAATCAGTCTGGTGAACCTTTGCTGCACTCCCTCCATAGCAAGAACATCCCTTCTCAGATAAGGAGACCAAAACTGCACACAATACTCCAGATTAGGAGCCGGAGTCGGCCATTCGGTCCCTCAAGCCTGCTGTGCCATTCGATAAGATCGTGGCTGATCTGGTTGTGGCCTCAACTCCACTTTCCTTTCCTCCCCCTGTAACTCTCGACTCCCTCGTCGATCAAAAATTTGTGTAACTCAGCCTTGAATATATTCAATGACCCTGCCTCCACTGCTCTCTGGGGAAGAGAATGCCACAGAGTAATGACCCTCAGAGAAAAAAAATTCTCTTCATCTCAGTCTTAAATGGGAGTCCCCTAATTTTTAAACAATGTACCCTAATTCTAGACTCTGCCAAAAGGGGAGAAATCCTCTCAGCATCCACCCTGTTAAGTCCCCTCAGCACTTTATATCAACAAGGCCATCTCTCATGCTTCTAAACACCAATGGATACAGGCCCAACCTGCTCGACTTCATCCCAGGAATCAGTAGAGTGAACCTTTTCTGAACTGCTTCTAATGCAGCTATATTCTTTATTAAGTAAGGAGACTAAAACTGTACACAGTACTCCAGATGTGGTCTGACTAAGGCCCTGTACAGCTGTAGCAACACTCGCCTACTTTTATACTCTTATTTCCCTGTGCAATAGACACCAACATTCCATTTGCCTTCCTAACCACTTGCTGACCTGCATACTAACGTTTTGTGATTCATGGACCAGGGCACCAGATCTCTTTTTTTTTAATTCATTCATGGGATGTGGGTGTCGCTGGCTAGGCCAGTATTTATTGCCCATCCCTAATTGCCTTTGAGAAGGTGGTGGTGAGCTGCCTTCTTGAACCGCTGCAGTTCATGTGGGGTAGGTATACCCACAGTGCTGTTAAGGGAGTTCCAGGATTTTGACCCAGCGACAATGAAGGAACAGCGATAAAATTCCAAGTCAGGATGGTGTGTGGCTTGGAGGGGAACTTGCAGGTGGTGCTGTTCCCATGCATTTGCTGCCCTTGTCCTTCTAGTTGGTAGAGGTCACAGGTTTGGATCCCTCAGTACTGTAGAGTTCAGCAGTGTCTGTCCATTCAAATAATATACTGCTTTTCTATTCTTCCTGCCAAAGTGGACAAGTTCACATTTTCCCACGTTATACTCCATATGCCAATTTTTTTCCAACTCACTTAACCTATCTGTTTTTCTTTGTGGACACTTTATGTCCTCATGACATATTATTTTCCTACCGGGAGCTAGGGCTTTTCTCATTGGAGCGAAGAAGGATGAGAAGTGACTTGATAGAGGGGTACAAGATGATGAGAGGCATAGAGTGGATAGTCAGAGACTTTTTCTCAGGGTGGAAAGGGCTATCACCAGGGGGCATAATTTTAAGGTGATTGGAGGAAGGTTTCAGGGAAATGTCAGAGGTAGGTTCTTTACACAGAGAGTGGTGGGTGCATGGAATGCGCTGCCAGCGGTGGTAGTAGAAGCAGATACATTAGGGGCATTTAAGCGACTCTTGGATAGGTACATGGATAATAATAGAATGAAGGGTAGGTAGTTAGTTTGATCTTAGAGTAGGTTAAAGGTTCGGCACAACATCGTGGGCCGAAGGGCCTGTACTGTGCTGTACTGTTCTATGTTCTATCTTTGTGTCATCAGCAAATTTAGCTACCATACATTCGGTCCCTTTGTCATTGTAAACAGTTAAGGCCCAGCACTGATCCCTGTGACACTGCAACTAGTAACAGTTTGCCCACCCAAAAAATGACCCATTTATGCCTACTCTCTGCTTCCGGTTAGCTAACCAATCCTCTATCCATGCAATTATGTTATATTCTACTAGGGAAAGACACCATGCCCCTCCCCCGCTCCACCCTTCCACCTCCCCCACTTCCCCTACCCCGCTCCCCCCTCCACCTTCCACCCACCCCTGAGAGGCTGAGTAAATTGGGCCTATATTCCCTGGAGTTTAGAAGAATGAGAGACAATCTCATTGAAACATACAAGATTCTGAAGGGGCTGGATAGGGGTAGACACTGAGAGATTGCTTCTGCTGGTCAAGGAATCTAAACCGCATGGAGGTACAGTCTCAGGGTAAGGGGATGATCATTTGGGACTGAGGTGAGGAGAAATTACTTCACTCCAAGGCTTGTGAATTTTGAATACCATCTTTGAATACATTTAAGGCTGGGATAGACAGATTTTTGATCTCGCAGGGAACCAACGGATATGACGTGCGGGCGGGTAAGTGGAGTTGAAGCCTAAGATCAGCCATGATCATATTGAATGGCGGAGCAGGCTCGATCGGCCATATGGTCTATTCCTGTAATAAAAACAAGAAACGCTGGAAATACTCAGCAGGTCTGGCAGCATCTGTGGAAAGACGAGCAGAGTTAACGTTTCAGGTCAGTGCCCTTCTTCAGAACTGGCAGATATAAGAAATGTAAAAGATTTTAAGCAAGTAAAGCAGGGGTGGTGTGTTGAAATGGCCAGCAACCCGAAGCTCGGGGTCATGCTTTCGGACTGAGTGGAGGTGTTCTGCAAAGCGGTCATCCAGTCTCCTCTACATTGGGGAGACCAAACGCAGACTGGGTGACTGCTTTGTGGAACACCTCCGCTCAGTCCGAAAGCATGACCCCAAGCTCGAGGAACAGCATCTCATTTACCAATTGGGCACGCTGCAGCCTGCCGGTCTGAACATTGAGTTCAATAATTTCAGAGCATGATGGGCCCCCCATTTTACTTTTATTTTTAGTTATTTTTTCTTTTTTTTTGTGTTTATTTTATTTTAGTTCCGTTTGTTTCTACTGTGCCTACCCACTGTGGTTTTTTTCATGTTTGTACTTGTGGCTGTTCAGTTTTCGCCCTATCTGTACCATCTGTACTAATGCTTTGTCTTTCAATACACCATTAACATATTGTTTGCCTTTGCTCCATGACCTTCTGGTCAGCTATTCTGTGACCTTGTCCTATCAACACCTCTTTTGTTATCTCTGGCCCCACCCCGCCTTACTTGCTTAAGATCTTTTACATTTCTTATATCTGCCAGTCCTGAAGAAGGGTCACTGACCTGAAACATTAACTCTGCTTCTCTCTCCACAGATGCTGCCAGACCTGCTGAGTATTTCCAGCATTTCTTGTTTTTAATTCAGATTTCCAGCATCCGCAGTATTTTGCTTTTATTTTAGTGGTCTATTGCTGTACCGTTGTTGTGTTTTCTGTCTCTTCTCTTGCTCTGTCTCTCTCTGTCTCACTCTCTGTGCTTCCTCAGCGCCACTCCGCCCTGCACCCATGGCTGTCTGCAGGCCTGCTTCCTGCTCTCCCCCCTCTCTCTCTCTCTCTCTATCCCCCCCTCTAGGCCCCTCTTTCCCACAGTAACTATTCCCGCTTGCTCCCTAAACCATGTAAAACAGCAGTGGTGGCTGATCCCAGTGTGCCTGCACTGCGAACTGCTGGTTAGCGCTAACCCCGCCCGGGCAGCCTGCTGTCAGTCACAGACACTGAGCAATCACAGACAGGCGGCTGCAGTCTGTCAGACACAGGCCCCGCCTACCCCTCCGCCTGACGTACACTTCAATAGGAGAGCCGTCAATCAAAGCCGAGCTACGGGCAGCCGCAGTCAGTCACAGAGGATTGGTGACAGGATGGAAACCTTCGGCAGGCCGTATGTTAGATCACCCAGTTTTGAAATAACTACCCACTAGGTTATTTTAAAGCACAAGTTTAAGGCTTGGAGCGAGACATTTAAAATTACCACAGACCTCAAAATTTTTATCGCTGTGTTAAGGCGGCGTGGTTGGTTCCCACTGATCAACTCCCCACCTGACTGCAGCAAGTATATTTGTAGTAGAGTTTAGCCCCTTGGTGTTTTATTTCACAAGTAAACAGACGGCGACAGGTTTTCTTGTAGGTTTAAAAAAACAAAGTCAGTTGTTTATTGAACAATAAATCTTATCCCGAAATTGTCGCTACCGCATCCTCCCACACATTCGCTCGCACGCATACACAAGAAGAAACAGAAAGAGAAGGGAAAGAGGAATGTGGTTTGTAGTGGTGGGCAGTGGGGGGGGAGTGGGGGGGGGGGGGGAAGTCAGGTTCCGATAAACCTGTTGAATTCTCTTGAGAATCATGTTCTTGATGGATGCAGGCCTGAGATGATTGTAGATTTCTCTCTTGATTGAAGGTTCAGTTGAAGATGGTGGGTTACTTCTAGCTCTCACTGCTGTATATTGTAGGTGTCAGATTTTTACAGCAAAGCACTGTGCTTCCTGGCTTGGCTGGAACTCCAGCTGTTACAAATGGCTTCACCTGGGTCAGTCTCTCTCTCCCTCTCTCTGTCTTTTTTAAGGTAAAACTGCGTCACATCCCTCTTCCTTGTAGGAGACATTCTCCTCTCTTCCCTTTGGTGATTGCACAATGGCCCAGGACATGGCTACTTCACACCTTCTTTGTTTCAGAAGAAGACATTCAATTCTGGAAAGTTTTTAGGAAAGGTGTAAGATGGGTTCCATTAATATGTTTTGGCTTTGAAGATTTGTCCTTTGTCTTTGTCAGACAGTTTGAATACACAAAAGGCCAAATCCCTTTTTTTTTCTTTGGTGGCCATTTTGAACCATTGTTCAGTTATTAAAATAAAGGTTCATTTTCTAAAGACAAAGTCAGTTTTTCATAACTCTTCAGAGTTGGTCCATGATTGTTGTACCATCGCACTTCTGGTGTGTGTGACACCTCCCCCAAAAGGGAAAAAATGAAATTCCTTGGATTTCATTTTTATGTTGTGTTACGACCAAGGCGGGAGTAATGCACTGTTAATTCAGTCCCGCTACTCCTCAGGTCACAACATATTAGTAAAGTTTCCCACCTACTGGAGAATAGCCAAATTAAACACTCTATTTGTCCCCCAGCATAAAACACACCAAACCAGGTTTCTTTAAACAGTAACAAAATTATCTATTTATTAATAAACTAAGTCTTAAGCAAAATTGAGATAGCTCTATATGTGAAAGGATTCTTTTCAAACTTCTTATTCTTCCTAACCTTCAGCACACACACATATTTTAAAAAAAACGGTTAACCAGGGAAAAATGATGTTTTGGTTTGCAACTGTTTCTTAGGAATAAAAAGGAAAAATAAAATGATTGAATTTATCATGTTCTGGTAGAATGTTTCCGGTACGGTGAGATGTCCCAGATTCGAATAGTTGGGTGCCACTCGAAGTTTCTGCAGGCAAGGCTGTTGAACACTCTGTGATGGATAGGCGTTCAAGGCAATTTTTCTGCAGCAGGTGTCTTGCAGGTCTTTCAGCAAAAGGGTGTAGCAACAGGTCTGCTTGGGTTTTGAAGTAGCATCTTGAAATTTCAGGATCTCCCAAAACACGAGGCAACAGGAATCACTCTTGAGGCAGGGATTCTTCAGAGACTGGAGGTAGTAGGAATCTACTACCTTTCAAATGCAAGGGCTTCCTCTCTGCAAAGATGTCTTCATCCACAGAGTACCAACTCATCTTTTCCTGGGTCTTTTCCTCTCTCCAGGGGTCCTTTCCTCACTCCAGGCAGACCACAGCCAAATCTCAAATGTAGGATTTCTTTCCAAGAGATGCAATTCTTTCTTTACAGAGAGAGGTCTTTTCTCTGGTCTGCAGGCAGAACACAGCCAGATTTCACAGCATGCTGCATGTCCAGCTCACTGGTCTTTCACAATGCAAAAGTGAAACTAAAACTCCCAACAATCAAGTAATGTTACCTGTCATTTCTCTCTACTGAGTTGTTTGGAAACAGGCGCCTTGCAGTCGGTTTCACTCAGTTCAAACACCAAGTTTCAGCATTCAGTGTTCACAGAAAAATCCTTTTTCTCAGTTTTTAAAAACCCACAGAATTCTAAGCTTTCAATTAAAAAAAACAAAACTCTTGTAACAGTTTTTTGTTTTGTTTGGGTTTAGAAAGAGGGAAAAAAGAAACAGGCAGTTTAGGGTCACGCCACTTTATGCATTCATTTAATTCATTCCCCAGGCTTCCAGCCCCGAGTCTGATATCAGTACATAGTGTTGTTTACATTCTGGACAATACGTCGGGTAGGTCGTTATCTTTTCCTGGTATGTGTGAAATGTTTAGGTTGAATCATTGCAGGAGTAAACTCTATCGAAAAAGCCTGGCGATTTTTACTTTTAAGTTTTTTCAGGAAGGTGAGTGGATTGTGGTCTGTATGAATTTGAATCTCTTTGTGCCCATTAATGGCATAAACTTTGAAATGTTGAAGAGCTAAGAGGAGGCCAATGCTTCCTTTTCTGTAGTGGAGTATTTCTTTTGGTGTCTGTCCAGTTTTTTTGAAAAATAGCCAATTGGTCTTTCCAAACATGAATAATGATCCTGGAGTCGGACGCGCCTACTCCAGCGTCAATGGCCATTTTAAAAGGTTTGTTGAAATTCGGGGCTGCCAATACCGGGTTGTTTGTGAGAATTGCCGTCAACTTTTTGAATGCTAGCTGGCACGGCTCTGACCACACCACTTTTGCACTGTAGTAGGTCTGTTAGGGAAGCAGCTGAGGTGCTGAAATTGGGAACAAATTTGTAGAATCTTCACATTCCTTGGAGTTGTATGATTTCCTTCTTGGTTTTTAGAAAGGGGAAATCTACTAGAGCCTAAACTTTTGCTGTCCTTGGCAACACTTAACCTTGGCCCACGATGTGTCCTAAATAGGTGACTTTGGCTTTGATGAATTTGATTTTTTGCAAAGTTGACCACTAGGTGAGCATTCTGTCAGCTTTTGAAGAGTGCCTGTAGATCATTTGAATTGTGTTCCCATGTGTTGTTAAAAACTAGCAGGTCGTCGAGGTAAACAACCGTTATTTAGACCAGCTATCACTTGATTCATTAACCTTTTGGAATGTGGCTGGGGCATTTTTCAGACCTAAGGGTATTACTTTGCACTGAAATAAGCCATCGGGGGTGACAAATGCGGAGATTTCCTTTGCCTGGTGGGTCATTGGTGCTTGCCAGTTTCCTCCAATAAGTCTTATTTTGCTGATGTAGATGGAATTTCCCACCTGGTCTGTGCAGTCTTCAAAATGGGGGATTGAGTATGTATCTATTTTTGTAACTGCATTGACCTTGCGGTAATCAATACAGAGCCTGGTTGAACCATCAGGTTTGGGAAATAGTACTTTAGGAGAGCTCCAGCTACTCTGACTGGGTTCGATTAAATCATTTTCCAGCATGTACTGGATTTCCTGGTGGACCTGAGCTAGCTTAATAGGGTTCAGTCTTTAGGGGTTCAGTTTTGTTGATGGGGTCTCTCCTGTCTGCACATGGTGCACTTTTAAAGTTATGCAATCTGGTTTGTTCCTGCAGTCAAAGAGTCATAGAGAGATACAGCACTGAAACAGGCCCTTCGGCCCACCGAGTCTGTGCTGACCAACAACCACCCATTTATACTAATCCTGCATTAATCCCATATTCCCTACCACATCCCCACCATTCTCCTACCACCTACCTACAGTAGGGGCAATTTACAATGGCCAATTTACCTATCAACCTGCAAGTCTTTGACTCCTTGAACCCCTTTAATAATGTGATTGGGTCCTGTCTCTGTTGTTCAGAGAGATAGTCCAGCATTGTGTCTAATCACTTTAAAATTCCGGTGTTTTCCAATTTGGTGGTAGGAGGTTCAATTTTAGAGTTTTCAGGGTTTTCGTCCTCAATCATTTTGACCTCATTACTGCTCTCTTCCTCTGTCACTTTTACTGCCTGACATGCACTTACTGATCTGCCCAGTTCCCAGCTGTAGTATCTTTTCAGCATGCTAATATGACACAGTCTTTGTTGTTTTCCTTCTGTCAGGAGTGTTAGTTAGGTAGTCCACCTCATTCACCTTTTTCCCCACACTATATGGGCCACTAAACCTGGCTTAAAGGTTTACCCTGCAGGGGTAGCTGCACCAGAACCTGGTCCCCTGGTTTAAACTCACAGACTGCAGCTTTCTTATCTGCTTGCCATTTCATTTTTTCCTGAGGTTTTGAGGTGTTCCTTTGCTACTGCACGGGTCTGGGAAAGTGTCTCCCGGAAGGGAGTTTATTATCGAGGTTTCCTCTCTTTGATCGAGGAACTTGTCCTTGATCAATTTTAGGGCGCTTCTCACCTCATGTCCGAAAATCAATTCAAAGAGAGTAAAACCTGTGGATTCATTGAGGGAATCCCTAGTAGCAAATTGCAGGAAAATTATTCCTCTGTCTCAGACAAAGGAGCATGGTTTTTAGGGCCTGATGGTACCATTCCAGAGCCCCTTGTGATTGGGGGTGGTATGCTGAGGATTTCAGCTGGTCAATACTGAGGCTTTGTATGACCTCATGGAACATTCGGGACATGAAATTGGTTCCCTGATCGACTGTATTTCTCTGGGGAGTCCATATCTGGTGAAGAACTGCATTAACCCCTTGACTACAGCTTTGGTAGTAATTTTCCTCAAGGGTATGGCTTCTGGGAATCTGGTGGCCATATCCATGAGAGTTAACAGGTAACTGACGACTTGTCTTGGTTTAGGGTAGGGATCCCACGCAATCAATCAGAACTCTACTGAAAGGTTATTCGAAAGCAAGAATGGGGATCAATGGTGCAGGTTTAATGGGGTTTCGCAATAATCTGGCAGGTCTGGCAGAATTTAAGTACATCTTTGTGGAGTTGTGTCCATGAAAACTGATGGCTAATTCGGGCTTGAGTCTTTCAGCTACCCACATGCCCAGCCATAGAGATTTCATGGGCAATTCACAGAAACTCTCTGTGACATTTAGGGGGGAAACACAATTTGTTGAACTACGGTCCACTCCTCTGCTGGGGTCGCTGTAGGGGTCTCAATTTCCACATTAAAATTTCATTCTTTAAATAGTAACACTCAGGCTGCTTCTCTATCTGCCTCAGAATAAGCTGTCTGTACTATCTTTTGTAAATCAGGGTCTACTTTTTGGGCTTCAATCATGGAGGGTCTGTCATATATTTCCCCATAATTTCTGAAAAAAGTTCCAGCCAGCCAGACCTCTGAGTCATCGGGCTGATTTTCTGGTTCAGCTCTCTCCGTGGGAGCTTGCTTGGCCATGGCCCTTGTTACTGCACAGACAGGAAAGTTTCCAGGGCCTTCCTCCTGTAGGGACAATTCCTACAGTAACTGACCCAGAAACAAGGTTGCACTACAAGTGGACCCGATACAGCGATACAGACAAGTATCCTGCTTCAATTCCTTTTAAAATGACCCTTTCTTTTAGCAAGCTGTCTGGTGGGAAGGTCATTCCTTTACCCAGCATAAGGATTGAATGGCCCCGGTGTCTCAAAGCAGGACAGTGTGTTTACTTGCCTCACTAGAGGGGTATGGAGACACTGTTCCTTTTAAAACAAATTCCTGATAGCCTTCATTAATTTTCTCTACTTCTTCCGTACCTACGGCAGTATACAAAGAACAAAGAAAATTACAGCACAGGAACAGGCCCTTCGGCCCTCCAAGCCTGCGCCGATCCAGATCCTCTATCTAAACATGACGCCTACTTTCTAAGGGTCTGTATCTCTTTACTTCCTGCCCATTCATGTATCTGTCTAGATACATCTTAAAAGACGCTATCGTGCCCGCGTCTACCACCTCCACAGGCAACGCGTTCCAGGCACCCACCACCCTCTGCGTAAAGAACTTCCCACGCATATCCCCCCTAAACTTTTCCCCTTTCACTTTGAACTCGTGACCCCTCGTAATTGAATCCCCCACTCTGGGGGAAAAAGCTTCTTGCTATCCACCCTGTCTATATCTCTCATGATTTTGTACACCTCAATCAGGTCCCCCCTCAACCTCCGTCTTTCTAATGAAAATAATCCTAATCTACTCAACCCCTCTTCATAGCTAGCGCCCTCCATACCAGGCAACATCCTGGTGAACCTCCTCTGCACCCTCTCCAAAGCATCCACATCCTTTTGGTAATGTGGCGACCAGAACTGCACGCAGTATTCCAAATGTGGCCGAACCAAAGTCTTATACAACTGTAACATGACCTGCCAACTCTTGTACTCAATACCCCGTCCGATGAAGGAAAGCATGCCGTATGCCTTCTTGACCACTCTATTGACCTGCGTTGCCACCTTCAGGGAACAATGGACCTGAACACCCAAATCTCTCTGTACATCAATTTTCCCCAGGACTTTTCCATTTACTGTATAGTTCACTCTTGAATTGGATCTTCCAAAATGCATCACCTTGCATTTGCCCTGATTGAACTCCATCTGCCATTTCTCTGCCCAACTCTCCAGTCTATCTATATTCTGCTGTATTCTCTGACAGTCCCCTTCACTATCTGCTACTCCACCAATCTTAGTGTCATCTGCAAACTTGCTGATCAGACCACCTATACTTTCCTCCAAATCATTTATGTATATCACAAACACAGTGGTCCCAGCACGGATCCCTGTGGAACACCACAGGTCACACGTCTCCATTTTGAGAAACTCCCTTCCACTGCTACTCTCTGTCTCCTGTTGCCCAGCCAGTTCTTTATCCATCTAGCTAGTACACCTTGGACCCCATGCGCCTTCACTTTCTCCATCAGCCTACCATGGGGAACCTTGACCACAGTTAGGGCCATAGTCTGGTCTGTCAGGGCACCCTTTTCTTTGTTAACCTTGTGCACCCCTATAAGGTTAATGGGCTTTCCCTTTAACTTTCAGCGGTCAGCTTTGATATGCCCAGTTTTTCTGCAATGGGAACACACGGGTCAGTGGTTTACATTCCTGTCCTCTGCATTTTCTTTCCTTACTGGTGGAGAGCTTCTTGTGTGCTCACTCTTTGTTTCCGTATCGCTAACACTCCGTCTTTTATCACTTACACACTTTCTGCCCATTTGGACCTCTGAAAACATTCCAGAATTGAATATGTTCTTCTGAAACAAAGGAGGTGTGAAGTAGTCACATCCTGGGCCATTGTGCAATCACCATGGGGAAGATAGAAGAATGTCTCTACCAGGAGGTGAGAGGTGACACGGTTTTACCTTTAAAAAAAAAGCCAGAGAGAGAGACTGACTCAGAAGGTAAAGCAACCTGTAACAGCTGGAATTCCAGCCAGGCAAGGAAGCACAATGTCCTGTTGAAAAAAATGGCATCTACAGTAGACAGCAGAGAGAGCTAGAAGTAACCCACCATCTTCAACTGAACCTTCAAACAAGAGAGAAATCTACAATCATCTCAGGCCTGCATCTATCTAGAACTTGATTCTCAAGAGAATTCAACAGGTTGATCAAAACCTTTCCCACTCACTAAAAACCACCTTCCTCTTTCTAGTCTTTATGTGTTTCTTGTGTGTATGCGTGAGCGAATGCATAAGTAGATGGGGTTGTGACAATTTTGGGATAAGGCATATTGATCAATAAACAATTGAGTTTCTGTTTTTTTAAACCTACAAGAAAACCTGTCGCTGTCTGTTTATTTGAGAAATAAATCACCAAGGGGCTAAACTCTAATACAAATACACTTGCTGGGGTCAGGTGGGAGTTGAACAGTGGGAACCACCCATGCCACACCACATGGCCATAACAAATTGCGAAGCTCGAAGCCAGGTTCTGAACCGCCAGACAAATGAGAGATGTGAAAAACGGGAGGAATATTAACCTCTACAATTGTAGAAAAATAAACAAAAAGGTTTTCTTGTATTCTTGTTTTTCTCTATGGTGCTGGAAACAAAAGAGATGGCCAGAATTAATGCTAAGGAGTTTTTAGGGCAGGGAGAGATATCCATGATAAGTTAAACAATTCTGGATTCTCCACTTACAAGGCGTGTTCGTGGATAGGGCTCGTGAAGCTTTTTCCCTGTTATCAAAAGAAAATTCCTCTGAATATAAAAAATGGGCGGTGCAGTGGTTAGCACCGCAGCCTTACAGCTCCAGCAACCCGGGTTCAGTTCTGGGTACTGCCTGTGCGGAGTTTGCAAGTTCTCCCTGTGTCTGCGTGGGTTTCCGCTGGGTGCTCCGGTTTCCTTCCACCTCCAAAAGACTTGCAGGTTGATAGGTAAATTGGCCATTGTAAATTGCCCCTAGTGTAGGTAAGTGGTAGGAGAATGGTGGGGATGTGGTAGAGAATATGGGATTAGTGTAGGATTAGTATAAATGGGTGGTTGATGGTCGGCACAGACTCGGTGGGCCGAAGGGCCTGTTTCAGTGCTGTATCTCTAAATAAACAAAAAAAAAATATGAACAAACTAAAACTGCAATTCTAAATGCATATGAGCTAGTATCAGAAGCATATAGACAGAAATTCTGACACACTGGGAAAAGACACACACAAACTTTCATTGAATTCTAAAGAATCAAACATATGGCTTTTGATCGCTGGATACAATCTCTCAAGCTAAGAACCCTCATATAAAAATTGGAGAGAAGTAATGTTGCTGGAAGAGTTTAAAAACAACATCCAAAGTTGTACAAGAACTCACAAAGAAGTACACAGAATTCACAGGGTGAGAGAAGCCACCGCTGTGGCAGATGACTGTGAACTCACACATAAACCCTTTACTCAGGAAAAGGCCTTTCATGATTTTTTTTTAGTTTAGTTTAGAGACACAGCACTGAAACAGGCCCTTCGGCCCACCGAGTCTGTGCCGACCATCAACCACCCATTTATACTAATCCTACACTAATTCCATATCCCTACCACATCCCCACCTGTCCCTATATTTCACTACCACCTACCTATACTAGAGGCAATTTATAATAGCCAATTAACCTATCAACCAGCAAGTCTTTGGCATGTGGGAAGAAACCGGAGCACCCAGAGGAAACCCACGCAGACACAGGGAGAACTTGCGAACTCCACACAGGCAGTACCCAGAATTGAACAAGGGTCGCTGGAGCTGTGAGGCTGCGGTGCGAGCCACTGCGCCACTGTGCCGCCCAAATCATAATGTAATTATATTAGCGCTAGTATCATTCTAGTGAATCTGCACCCCCACACCCCCCCCCCCCCCACCACCACCTCCCCAATCACTAGTCCCTCACTAACAGGAATACTTTAAAATTGTCATTTCATAGGTTACCCACCGATTTGAGAGTTGAATTTCATCTTGTTGATTAGCCAGGCCATCATAGTAATACAGATCAAACCTTCTCTCAAATTTCCAGTCACTCATCAACTCCTTCTTCAAGCAGAACAAGACGCTGAAGTGGCTCTCACTGCACACCACCCAGACAGGAAACTTGGGAGTTTTCAGGAAGGATTCCACCTGGAAAAGAGAAAGATCCATTTTTTCAGAGATAAATATAATTTGAGTAAAGATAGTTAAATGACCTGGCCAATATTTATCCCTCAACTTAAGATCAATAAAATAAATTATCTGATCCATACTAAACTGCTATTTGTGGGACCTTGCTGTATGCAAATTGATTGCCATGTTTCCTACATCATAACCATTCCTCAGCATTAAAATCTCTCACATTTTCCACATTGCATTAGTGATTACACTTAGAAGTAAAAGTACTTCATTGACTGTAAAGCGTTTTGAGACGTGAAAGGAACTTTATAAATAAAGGAGCTTTATTTTCTTTTCAAGTCACTTCTCTATAGCGTGATGATTAAATTCAACATACTGACCCCCAGGGAGTTTAGTTTCCTCCAATAGTGCACTGATTGATATGTTGGTTTCAAAGTTCTGTTGTGATTCAACAGTGTCAGTTTAAGACGGGTTAACAACTACATGAACAGTGTACAATGAAAATTACACCTTGAAGAGATCTTCAGGCATCATCTTCTCCCTTCTAACTTTTCAATACCCCTCCAAGTTTCTCTCCCTGGCTACCAAAAGTTTCACACATTAACAACCAAAACATTAGTCCCATCACTCCTGTGCTCGTTAATGTACATTGGCTGCCAATCTAGCAACACCTTGATTTTAAAATACTCATCCTCACTTTCAAATCCCTCCATAGCCTTGCCTCTCCCAACCTCTAGAACCTCCTCCAGCTCTACTATGAAAGAAGCAGTGCAAACCTGATGGGCCAAATGGCCTCCTTTATGCTGAAAAATTCTATGATTATAAGCCTCGAAGATCTCTGCTTTCTTCCAATTTTGGCCTCTTGAGCACCCCTCATTAGTTGGCAAATCCTATATCCATCAATTCCTGGTTTTCCCAGAGATGAGGCTCTGCCTTTTCGGAGTTTTCAGATTTCAATAAGCAATATTCTCCAAATAAATGAAACTTCTTTTAACCCAAGAACAAGGGTACTGACCTGCATAACAATTTATCTATTGACTGTAACCAGGATTATTCTAAATGGGACTAAAATCTGAAGGATATTTGTGTATGGAAGGTTGAGGGTTGAGCTGATAGAGGTGCTTAAAATGTTAAAAAGGATTCAATAGAGTAGATACAGAGAAACTATTTCCTCTGGTAGAGGAATCACAAACAACTGGACATAATCTTAAAATTAGAGCTAGGCCATTCAGGAGGAAAATTACAAAGTACTTGGACACAAAGGGTACTGGAAATCTGAAGTTCTCTGCCCCAAAGGCTGTGGATGCTGGGGTCAACTGAAGATTGATAGATTTCTCTCAGATAAGGGTATCAGGGGAAAATGGAGCAAAGACAAGTAAATTTGGTTGAGGAACAGTGCAGATCAGGTGTGATTTAATTGAATGGTGGAGCAGGCTAATGACCTACTCCTGCTTCTATTTGCATTCTACTGATTGTGTTCAAAGCATTTCAGGAACAATATCTTCAAATTGCTCCGACTATTGCATTCCCTGCCTTCCTGTTCTGATTTTCCCCTCCTTTTCTGAAGGCATTGACTTCTTGATGGAAGTATGGTTCCATTGATGCTAGCAACCCTACTGTACCTCGCCAAAGTGGCAAGTGAACCCAGACTATGAAAAAGATTCTTTCATTAAAACATCACAACTGAGCCCGCTTATGGTCTTAACCAATAGTTGCATAATGGGCAGAATGGCTTTCCATGCTGCATCATTTTAGGATTCAGGCACCCACTAATTAAGAGATAATGGGAAGAAAAGGACATGGCTAAGGACAGAGAGAAAAGTGAGCAAAGCTCACGGAACTGCTAATGAGAGAGAGAGGAGTGACATTCAAAAAGCAGCCGGTATTAAATCACACTCCCATTGCTACCCCTCCCCTGCTTATCCACCTGACTGGCCAATCTGAAACTTACTGATAAAATAAAACTGTTGGTTTCCACTAATTCTCAAAAGATTTGTCGCCTTTACTGCAGTAAGTGGGAGACTTAGGACAATGGCGTTGACAGAGGAACTGCTGAAAGGTGAAATGACAACAACACTGTACAATGATGGCAATTGATTTGCTGAAGGAACAGGAAGCAACCTACTACATAAAACTTGGCTTCAATGTTGAGAAGCTGCGCTTTGATGCGATGCTGGTGTGGAGAGTCAGTCACTCATTGGATAAGCTCACGGCTCCATCCAGGTGGTGCTGCTCCCCCTAAATGAGGTTAGAATTCTTCTTCCTTCCACTTTACAGAACTAAAAGGTGCAGCAGACAGACTGGTGGTGTGATTGTGTCACAGACCCTTGTTTACAGATGTAGGGAACAGACACAGATTGCACTCTGTCAAGTAGAGTGGATTTGCTCTCAGCGCCACAGCGAGAAGTTGCTGGATTCCCTCTGCAGCTGCTAACTGTTACAAGTCCACATCTCCCTCAACCAGCTACACTGCACTTCCAGGTAACGTCCTTCAATGATCACAGTGGTTCTGGCACAATTCACAGTCACTGAAACGTGGTGTTGCTCTCCTCTTGCTTTCACCCAGTTTACTGAGATTTTCCCAGTCTAGGGTGTTGCTGCCTGCTGTCCCACTTCATCTCAATACCTCTTCCACATACCAGGCCCTAGGCTGTGCCCCTTGCTGCCTCTCTCACCTAGTCCATGCAAAAGCCTGCTTGTTGCCACCTCCAAAATATTACTTATATATCTGCGTATGTATATATTTTAATTAATTTAATCATTCACAGGGTGTGGGCATAGCTGGCATTGGGTACAAAAGCCGGGATGTTATGCTGGACTTTTATAAAGCTCTGGTTAGGCCCCAACTGGAATACTGTGGCCAATTTTGGTCACCACACATCAGGATGTAAGGGTCGTTGAGAGGGTGCAGAGGAGATTTACCAGAATGGTTCCAGGGATGGAGGATTTTAGTTACAAGGTTAGCTGGAAAAGTTGGGTTTGTTCTCCTTAGAACAAAGGAGATTGAGGGAAGATTTAATAGAAGTGTGCAAGATTATGACAGGCTTAGATAAGTTAGACAAGGAAAAACTGTTCCCATGAACTAATGGTATAAGAACTAAGGGACACAGTATGAAGGTTTTGGGCAAAAGATGGAGGAGAATATAAGGAAGCACCTTTTTACGCAGCTGGTGGTAGTGCCCTGGAACTCGCTGCCCACAAGGGTGGTGAAAGCAGAGACAATCAATGATTGCAAGAGGAGGTTGGATGAGAGAAATAGACTTGCAGGGCTACAGGGATCAAGCCGGGGTGTGGGAATGACAAAATAGCTCCATAGAGAGCCGGCATGGACTAGATTGGCCGACTGGCCTCCTTCTGTGCCATAAATGACTATGACTCTATTGTCTGCTTACAAACAGCAATCCCAACTCTACCATCCTCTATCAACCTGCTCACCTAGCATACCTATTTCTAGATAACCTTCCCAATCTTTCCTGCTCACCTCACCCATCACTGCCTCTTTTAACTCTGCCAGCAGACCAACACTAGCTCTTTCCACATTTCCTTCCAGGATGTTTGTTCACTCAAGGCTGCCCATGACCTTCTTGTGTATTACTTGCATTGACATCCTGGCTTTGACTGAAACCTAACTCATGGGTGGCGACACCGTTGACCCTTACTAAAGCCTCTCTACTTGGCTATACTTTCCACCATCTGGTGCACCAAAACCAGTGGGCTGAGGGCATATATCTTATAGATACTCTAGTGCTGATACAACGAGAGCAATCCAATTAGATGCAATAAAAAGTGCTGAGCAGTGGGATCTGAGGGCACAAACCTTGCAGATACTATAGTGCTCAAACAGTGACAGCAGTCCTATGTCACTGCGTCCTGAAACTCCTTTGAGGATTGTGATGTTGCCATTGCCAGAATCCAGCTCCACGACATCATTGGAGACAGCCTTGCCAGTCAACAACAGATTCACGAGTTCCTGTGAGAGGAAGATAACAAATTTCTTATATTTCTTTTATTCCCAAATGCCAGCCGTGGCTCAGTGGTGCACTTTCTTCTCTGTGTCAGAGGTCAGGGGTTCAAGCCCCACTCTCGCGATCTGTGCACCTAATCTAGGCTGACATTCCAGTGTAGTACTCAGGGAGGGTTGCACCATTGCAGGTGCCTTCTTTCAGATCAGATGTTAAACTGAGGCTCAGTTGCCTGCTGGGCATCACAACAAAGACCAGCAGGGGTGAACTAGCCAACATTTATCTCTCAACCAACACCACTAAAAAAGAGATCATCTGTTTATTCATTGCAGTGTTCTTTGCAAATTGGCAGCTGTATGAGCCAATATTAGAACAGAGATCAAACTCAAAAGGTTCTCGCTGACTTTGCTTCTCTCTCCACAGATGCTGCCAGACCTGCTGAGTATTTCCTGCACTTTTTGTTTTTATTTCAGATTTCCAGCATCTGCAGTATTTTGCTTTTACTCGAAAGGTTCTCAGTTGCTGTAAAGCTTTGGTGCATCCTGAGGACGTGAAATGTACTAAAAATAACAAGCTCTTTTTATTCTGTTTAAAGAATAAATATCACATCAGTCAAACATGTAAGGGTACTTAACATAATCCACTGCTTTTGGAGAGTAACAACTTTTGTTATGTAGGAAGAGAGACTTGGATTTATATAGCACCTTTCATGATCTCAGGACATCAGCCAATGAAGTATTTTGGAAGTGCTGCCACTGCTGTAATGCAGGAAATGCACAGCCAATCTGCACACAGCAAGCTGCCACAAACAGCAATACTGTGATAAATGACCGGGTCATCTGTTTTTGTTTCTTTTAATGATATTGGTCGAGAGATAAATATCGACCAAGACACAAGAGAGAACTCACCTCAGACAGCCGTTCTGGATCATCAATTCCCACGAGCTGCTGTGCACTGAATGATTTGTTTTTTGGTGGTGTTTATTGAGGCATCAGCAGAACTTCCCAGCCTTCATCAAAAAGTGCAGTAGGGTACTTCACCTGAACAAACTCGGTTTAACATCTCATCCTAAGGACTGTACCTCTGGTAACGTTGTGTAGCTATGAAGTGTCAGCTTGGGTTATCTGCTCAACTCCGGAAGCAAGGCTTGATCACATACATTCTTGCCCAGATGCAAGAGTGGTAAAATCTTAGTCAAGCTGATGTTAACTGTTACAAGGGCAGCATGAAAAACTAGAGAAATAGAACCAATGATGGATTTAGAAATAAATCACATTGGCTAAATCACAGTTCAATGAAGTCATGTAAGAGGATTTCAGTACCTTAATTAAACAATAATCCCTCAGAATACGAACAATACAAGATCCATCTGGAGAAAATAACAACTTGCATTTATATAGAGCTACGTAGTAAAAACATCCCAAGGTGCTTCAGAGGAGCATTATCAGGCATAATTTGACACTGAGCCACAGAAAGATATTTGGACGGGCGATCAAAAGATTCATCAAAGAGATAATTTTTAAGGAATGATAAAGGAGAGAGAGGTGGAGAGGTTCAAGGAGGGAATTCCAGAGCTTGGGGCCCAAGTGGCTGAAGGCAAGGCCACCACTGTTGGAACAATTGAAATAGGGGATAAGCAAGAAGCCAGAATTGGAAGAGTGCTGTACTCTGACAATTCATTATTACAACACAAGAGGAGGCCATTCAGCCCAGCAAGTTCATGTCTGCTCTCTGTCAAGCACTCCAGTGTGTCCCTATCCCCTGCTCAATACCTGTAGCCCTCCTAGTCGATTCACTTCAAGTGCAATGGAGTCACAGAGTGCTACAGCACAGAAAAAGGCCCTTCAGCCCATCGTGGCCGTGCCAGCCATCAAGCACCTATCTATTCTAATCCTATTTTCCAGCACTTGGCCCGTAGGCTTGTATGCTATGGCATTTCAAGTGCTCATCTAAATACTTATTAAATGTTGTCAGGGTTCCTGCCTTTACCACCCCTTCAGACAGTGTATTTCAGATGCCAACCACCCTCTGGGTGAAAAAACATTTCCTCAAATCCCCTCTAAACTTCCTGCCCCTTACCTTAAATCTATGTCCCCTGGTTATTGACCCCTCTGCTAAGGTAAAAAGTTTCTTCCTATCTACCCTATCTCTGCCCTTCATAATTTTTGTATACAACAATCAGGTCCCCCCCCCCTCAGCCTTCTCAGCTCTAAGGAAAACAACCCTAGCCTATCCAGTCTCTTTTCATAGCTGAAATGCTCCAGCCCAGGCAACATCCTGGTGAATCTCCTCTGCACCCTCTCCAGTGCAATCACATACTTCCGATAATGCGACAACCAGAACTGTACACAGTACTCCAGCTGTGGCCTAACTAGTGTTTTATACAGCTCCAGCATAACCTCCCTGCTCTTATATTCTGTGCCTCGGCTAATAAAGGCAAGTATCCCATATGCCTTCCTAACCATCTCATCTACCTGTGCCTTCAGTGATTTATGGACAAGTACACCAAGGTTCCTCTGACCCTCTGTACTTCCTAGGGTCCGACCATCCATTGTATATTCCTTTGCCTTGTTAGTCCTCCCAAAATGCATCACCTCACACTTCTCAGGATTAAATTCCATTTGCCACTGCTCTGCCCATCTTACCAGCCCATCTATATCATCCTGTAATCTAAGGCTTTCCTCCTCACTATTTACGACACCAACAATTTTCTTGTCATCTGCGAACTTATTGATCATACCTCCTATATTCACACCTAAATCATCACTTTTGAAATCATTGATTGTTTTCGCTTCCACCACTCTCGTAGGCAGAGAGTTCTAGGTCATTATCACTCACTGAGTAAAAAAGTTCTTCCTCACATTCCCCCTGCATCTCTTGCCCACAACGTTCAAATAAATAAAAGGGATGGCAGGGGCGCTTCAACCTCAAGAATGCATCTCCTGTGCTATGTGGGAGCTCCAGGATGCTTTGCGTATCCTGAAGAACCATTTGTGCAGGAAGTGTGGTCAATTACGGCAGCTTAAGCTCCGGGTTTTGGAACTTAAGAGGCAGCTGGCGACACTGCGGTGCATTCATGAGACTGAGAGCTACGTGGATAGCACGTTTGTAGATGCAGTCACTCCACAGCTTAAGAGTATGCAGGGAGAGAGGGAATGGGTGACCACCAGGCAATCAAAAAGAATCAGGCAGGTGGTGCAGGAGACTCCCGAGTGCATCTCACTGTCCAACAGGTATTCAGTTCTGAATACTGAGGAAAGTGATACTTCACCTGTGGAGTGCAGACAGAGCCAGGTCCATGGCACTATCGGTGGCTCAGCTGCACAGGGAGGTACAAAGAAGACTGGAAAAGCCTGGAAAATAGTGATAGGTGATTCAACAGTCAGGGGAAGAGACAGACGTTTCTGTGGCCGCAGATGTGAATCTAGGATGGTGTGTTGCCTCCCTGGTGCCAGGGTCAAGGATGTCACTGAGGGGCTGCACAGCATCCAGAAGTTGTGGTCCACATCGGAACCAAGGACATAGGTAGAAAGAGGGATGTGGTCTTGCAGTCAGAATTTAGGGAGCTAGGTAAGAAATTAGCAAGCAAGACCCAAAGTAGTCATCTCCGGATTACTCCCAGTGTCACGCACAAGTGAGTACAGGAATAAAAGGATAAGACAGATGAATGTGTGGCTGGAAAGATGGTGCAGGAGGGAGGGCTTTAGATTCCGGGGACATTGGGACCGGCTCTGGGGGAGATGGGACCTGTACAGGCCGGACGGGTTGCACCTGAACAGAGTAAGGACTGAGTTCCTTGCACAATGTTTTGCTAGTGCTGTTAGGAGGTTTAAATTAGTTTGGCAGGGGGATGGGGACCTGATGGTATACCCAGTTGGGACAAAATCAGAAATGAAAATGGAAGGCCGAAAGTTAATGGATGAGTCAGGAAGACAGAGGAAACAAAGGATAGCAAATTAAAAAAAAGAATTTGGCAGTGCTCAAGGGCATCTATTTCAATTCAAGGAGTATAGCAAATAAAGCAAATGAGCTGAGGGTACAGATAGACCCATGGCAGTATGATATCACAGCGATTACAGAAACATGGCTTAAGGAAGGACAGGAATGGCAGTTCAACGTTCCTGGTTATAGGATTTTCAGATGTGATAGGGAGGGGGATGAGAAAGGAGGGGGCGTGGCAATTTTGGTTAAAGAAACTATTACAGCTGTGAGGAGGGATGATACGTTGGAAGGTTAATCAAATAAGGCCATATGGATTGAGCTAAGGAACAAAAAAGGAGGAATCACACTGCTGGGAGTCTACTATAGCCCCCCAAACAGTCAGAGGAAGATAGAAGAGCAGATATGTAGGCAAATCTCTGGGAAGTACAAAAATAATAGGGCAGTAATAGTAGGGGATTTTAACTATCCCAATATTAACAGGGATAGTTTTAGTGTAAATGGAATAGAGGTGCATTCAGGAGAACTTTTTTGGCCAATACGTAGCAAGTCCAACAAGAGAGGGTGCAGTTTTAGATTTAGTTTTAGGAAATGAAGCTGGGCAGGTGGAAGGAGTGGCAGTGGGACAGCATTTTGGTGGGAGTGATCATAATTCAGTCAGTTTCAACATAATTATGGAAAAGGACAGAGACAGAACAGGAGCTAAAGTTCTCAACTGGGGCAAGGCCAATGTTATTAAACAGGATTTAGCGAAAGTGGACTGGAAACAGCTACATGAAGGTAAATCAGTATCGGAACAGTGCGAGACAGTCAAAGGGGAAATTCAAGGGGTTCAGAGTAAATATGTTCCCACAAGAAAAAGGGTGAGACAGCCAAATCTAGAGCCCCATGGATGTTAAGGAGATTACAGGGTAAGATAAGGCAGAAAAGGAAACCTTATGTCCAACACCGAGAACTCAATACTACAGAATGCCGAGAGGATTATAGAAAGTGGAGGGGTGAAATCAAAAAGGAAATTAGGAAAGCAAAGAGAGGGCATGAAAGAATATTGGCAAGCATTATCAAGGTGAATCCAAGCCTGTTTTAGCAATACATTAAGAGTAAAGAGCATAACTAAGAAGGGAGTAGGGCCCATAAAAGACCAAAAAGGTAATCTATGTGCAGGGGCAGAAGATGTTGGTACGGTTCTTAATGAATACTTTGCGTCTGTCTTCTCAAAAGAGGGGGACAATGCATTTACTGTAGTTAAGGAGGAAGAGTGTGAAGTATTGGATGTGATAAACATAGGGAGAGAGGAAGCATTAATGGGATTCGCATCCTTAAAGCTGATAAATTCCCAGGGCCAGATGAAATGTACCCTAGGCGGTTCAAAGAAGCAAGGGAGGAAACAGCAGAAGGTCTGACCATGATTTTTCAATCCTCACGGGATACAGGTGTGGTGCCAGGGGATTGGAGAACTGCTCTGTTTAAAAAGTGAGCGAAAGATAGAGCGAATAATTACAGGCCAGTCAGTCTAACCTCAGAAGTGGGCAAATTAATGGAATCCATTCTGAGAAAAAGGATAAACTGTCACGAGAAAGGCATAGGTTAATCAAGAATAATCAACATGGATTTGCTAAGGGAAGATCTTGTTTGACCAACTTGATCAACTTTTTTGAAGAAGTAATGAGGAAGATAGGTGAGGGTAGTACAGTTGATGTGGTCTACATGGATTTTAGTAAGGTTTTTGACAAGGTCCCACATGGCAGACTGGTTAAAAAAAGAAAATTCCATGGGATCCTGAGAAATGCAGCAAGGTGGAAACAAAATTGGCTCAGTGACAGGAAACAAAGGGTAATTGTTGACAGGTGTTTTAGCGATTGGACAGCTGTTTCCAGTGGCATTCCGCAGGGCTCAGTTCCAGGTCCTCATCTTTTTGTGGTAATATATTAACGTTCTGGACGTAAATGTAGGTGGCATGATTAAGAAGTTTGCAGACGACACAAAGATTGGCCATGTGGTAGATAGCGAGGAGGGCAGCTGTAGGCTGCAGGAAGATATTGATAGCCTGGTCAAATGGGCAGACAAGTGGCAAATGGTATTCAACCTGGAGAAGTGTGAGGTGACGCATTTGGGAAGTCAAACAAGGCAAAGGAATACATAATTAACGGGAATTTTTTAAAAATTCATTCATGGAACGTGGGCGTCGCTGGCCAGGCCAGCATTTATTGCCCATCCCTAATTGCCCTTGAGAAGGTGGTGGTGAGCTGCCTTCTTGGACCGCTGCAGTCCATGTGAGGTAGGGACATGCACAGTGCTGTTAGGAAGGGAGTTCCAGGATTTTGACCCAGCGACAGTGAAGGAACGGCGTTATAGTTCCAAGTCAGGATGGTGTGTGACTTGGAGTCTTGGTGCATTGCTGCAGTGCATCTTGTAGATGGTACACACTGCTGCCACTGTGCGTCGGTGGTGGAGGGAGTGAATGTTTGTAGATGGGGTGCCAATCAAGCAGGCTGCTTTGTCCTGGATGGTGTTGAGCTTCTTGAGTGTTGTTGGAGCTGCACCCATCCAGGCGTGGAGAGTATTCCATCACACTCCTGACTTGTGCCTTGTCAGGAGTGGACACGCTTTGGGGAGTCAGGAGGTGAGTTACTCGCCTCTGGATTCCTAGCCTCTGACCTGCTCTTGTAGCCACGGTATTTATATGGCTACTCCAGTTCAGTTTCTGGTCAATGGTAGCCCCTAGAATGTTGTGGGGGGATTCAGCGATGGTAATGCCGTTGAATGTCAAGGGGAGATGGTTAGATTCTCTCTTGTTGGATGTGGTCATTGCCTGGCACTTGTGTGACGTGAAAGTTACTTGCCACTTATCAGCCCAAGCCTGGATATTGTCCAGGTCTTGCTGCATTTCTACACGGACTGCTTCAGTATCTGAGGAGTCACGAATGGTGCTGAACATTGTGCATTCATCAGCGAACATCCCCACTTCTGACCTTATGATTGAAGGAAGGTCATTGATGAAGCAGCTGAAGATGGTTGTGTCCAGGACAGTACCCTGAGGAACTCCTGCAGTGATGTCCTTGAGCTTAGATGATTGACCTCCAACAACCACAACCATCTTCCTTTGTGCTAGGTATGACTCCAGCCAGCGGAGGGTTTTCCCCCTGATTCTCATTGACCTCAGTTTTGCTAGGGCTCCTTGATGCCATTCTCGGTCAAATGCTGCCTTGATATCAAGGGCAGTCACTCTCACCTCACCTCTTGAATTCAGCTCTTTTGTCCATGTTTGAACCATGGCTGTAATGAGGTCAGGAGCTGAGTGGCCCTGGCAGAACCCAAACTGAGCGTCACTGAGCAGGTTATTGCTAAGCAAGTGCTACTTGATGGCACTGTTGATGACACCTTCCATCACTTTACTGATGATTGAGAGTAGGCTGATAGGACGGTTATTGGCCGGATTGGACTTGTTCTGCTTTTTGTGTACAGGACTTACCTGGGCAATTTTCCACATTGCCGGGTAGATGCCAGTGTTGTAGCTGTACTGGAACAGCTTGGCTAGGGGCGCTGCAAGTTCTGGAGCACAGGTCTTCAGTACTATTGCCGGCATACTGTCAGGGCCCATAGCTTTTGCAGTATCCAGTACCTTCAGTCTTTTTTTGATATCACGCGGAGTGAATCGAATTGGCTGAAGTCTGGCATCTGTGATGCTGGGGACTTCAGGAGGAGGCCGAGATGGATCATCAACTCGGCACTTCTGGCTGAAGATTGTTGCAAATGCTTCAGCCTTATGTTTCGCACTGATGTGCTGGACTCCCCCATCATTGAGGATGGGGATATTTGTGGAGCCACCTCCTCCAGTTAGTTGTTTAATTGTCCACCACCATTCACGGCTGGATGTGGCAGGACTGCAGAGCTTAGATCTGATCCGTTGGTTATGGGATCGCTTAGCTCTGTCTATCGCATGCTGCTTACGCAGTTTGGCATGCACGTAATCCTGGGTTGTAGCTTCACCAGGTTGGCACCTCATTTTGAGGTATGCCTGGTGCTGCTCCTGGCATGCCCTAGTGCACTCTTCATTGAACCAGGGTTGGTCTCCTGGCTTGATGGTAATGGTAGTGGGGGATATGCCGGGCCATGAGGTTACAGATTGTGGTTGAGTACAATTCTGCTGCTGCTGATGGCCCACAGCGCCTCATGGATGCCCAGTTTTGCATTGCTAGATCTGTTCGAAATCTATCCCATTTCGCACGGTGATAGTGCCACACAACACGATGGACGGTATCCTCAATGTGAAGGCGGGAGTTCGTCTCCACAAGGAATGAGCGGTGGTCACTCCTACCAATACTGTCATGGACAGATGCAACTGTGGCAGGCTGATTGGTGAGGACGAGGTCAAGTATGTTCTTCCCTCGTGTTGGTTCCCCCACCATCTGCCGCAGACCCAGTCTCGCAGCTATGTCCTTTAGGACTCGGCCAGCTCGGTCAGTAGTGGTGCTACCGAGCCACTCTTGGTGATGGACATTGAAGTCCCCCACCCAGAGTACATTTTGTGCCCTTGCCACCCTCAGTGCTTCCTCCAAGTGGTGTTCTACATGGAGGAGTACTGAGTCATCAGCTGAGGGAGGGCGGTAGGTGGTAATCAGTAGGAGGTTACCTTGTTTATGTTTGATCTGATGCCATGAGACTTCATGGGGTCCGGAGTCGATGTTGAGGACTCCCAGGGCAACTCCCTCCCTACTGTATACCACTGTGCCATCACCTCTGCTGGGTCTGTCCTGCCAGTGGGACAGGACATACCCAGGAATAGTGATGGCAGTGTCTGGGGCATTATTCCGTGAGTATAACTACGTCAGGCTGTTGCTTGACTAGTTTGTGGGACAGCCGTCCCAACTTTGGCACAAGCCCCCAGATGTTAGTAAGGAGGACTTTGCAGGGTCGACAGGGCTGGGTTTGCCGTTTCCGGTGCCTAGGTCGATGCCGGGTGGTCTGTCCGGTTTCATTCCTTTTTATTGACTTCGTAGTGGTTAGGTACAATTGAGTGGCTTGCTGGGCCATTTCAGAGGGCATGTAAGAGTTAACCACATTGCTGTGAGTCTGGAGTCACATGTAGGCCAGACCAGGTAAGGACAGCAGATTTCCTTCCCTAATTAGTGAACCAGATGGGTTTTTACAACAATTGACAATGGTTTCATGGCCATCATTAGACTAGCTTTTAATTCCAGATTTATTAATTAAATTCTAATTCCACCTTCTGCTGTGGTGGGATGTGAACTCATGTCCCCAAAGGAATACCCTGGGTCTCTGGGTTACTAGTTCAGTGATAATACCACTACGCCACCGTCTACTGAGAAGTGTAGAGGAAGTGAGGGACCTTGGAGTGAATGTCCACAGATTTCTGAAGGTAGTTAGGACAGGTCGATAAGGTGGTTAAGAAGGCATATGGAATGCTTTCCTTTATTTGCCGAGGTATAGAATTTAAGAGCAGAGAGGTTCTGTGGAACAGTATAACTCATTGGTTAGGCCATAACTTGAGTACTGTGTGCAGTTCTGCTCACGTCATTACTGAAAGGATTTAACTGCACGAGCGAGGGTTCAGAGGAGTTTTCCGACGATGTTGCCAGGACTGGAAAAATACAGCTATAAGGAAAGATTGGATAGGCTGGGGTTGTTCTCCTTGGAACAGAGAAGGCTGAAGGGAGATCTGATCGAAATGTACAAAATTTTGAGGGACCGGGATAGGGTGGAGGTGAAGGCTCTATTCACCTTAGCAGAGAGGTCATAGGGGAGCATAGATTTAAAGTGATTGGCAGAAAAATTAGAGGGGAGATGAGGAAAAACCTTTTCACCCAGAGAGTGGTGGGGGTCTGGAACTCACTGCCTGAAAGGGTAGTTGAGGCAGAAACCCTCAACTCATTCAAAAGAAGTCTGGATGTGCACCTCAAGTGCCGTAATCTTCAGGACTATGGACCAAATGCCGGAAGGTGAGATTAGAATAGGTGGATCATTCTTCGGCCAGCACAGACACGATGGTCCAAATGGCTCTTTCTGTGCCTTAAACTTTCAATGATTCTATGATTCAATTCATGTCTCCAGTATTTGTACCATCACTAATGGTTACAGCTATTATCTAAACTTGGGATAATCTTGTGCACCTTTATCTCCTTTGCTCCATGGAGAACAACCCCAGCTTCTCAACCTAACCTTGCAACTAAAATCTCTCATCCCTGGAACCATTCTGGTAAATCTCTTCTGCACCCTCTCTAGGACCCTCACATCCTTCCTAAAATGTGGTGACCAGAACTGGATGCAATAGTCCAGCTGTGGCCTAACCAGAGCTTTATAAAAGTTCAGCATAACTTCCTGCTTTTGTACTCAATACCTCTATACACAAATCCTAAGATCCCAGATACTTTGCTAACTAGTCTCAATATGTCCTGCCACCTTCAAAGATCAATATACACGAGCCCCAGGCCCCTCTGTCTCTGTACACTCTTTAGAAATGTGCCATTAGGTCTATATTGCCTCTCCCTATCCCATCTGCCAAAATGCATCACCTCACACTTCTCTGTATTAAATTCCATCTGCCACTTGTCTGCCCATTCTGCTAGCCTATTTATGCCCTGTTGTATTCGACTGGTATCATCCTCACTGTCTTTCATAACTATAAGTTTGGTGTCATCGACTAATTTTGAAATTTTACTCTGTATTCCAACATCCAAGTCATTTATATATATTTTAAAAAGCAGTGGTCCGAGCACTGAACCTTGGGGAACACAACTATCTCCCATTTTCCAGTCTGAAAAATAACCATTTACCACTACTCGCTGTTTTTCATCCTTAAGCCAATTTTTTATCCAAGCTGACACTGACCCTCCTATTCCATAAGCCTCAATTTTGTTAACCAGCCTTTAAGTGGTACTTTATCAAAAGCTCTCTCAAAATCTATATCCCTTCATCAACCTTCTTCTGGTACTTCATCAAAAAAATTCAATTAGTCAGTCACTACAACTACTAGTCAAGCCTTTTATAAATCCGTACTGGCTCTGCTTAATTAACTCAAAGTCTCTACAATTGCCTACTGAGTTTTTTCCCTGATTGTTATTTCTAAAACTTTGCCCACCACTGAAGTTAAACTGACCGCCCTGTAGTTACATGGAATGTCCTTATATCCTTTCTTGAATAAGGGTGTAACATTTGCCACTCTCCAATCCTTTGGCACCTCTCCTGTATCTAGGGAAGATTGGAACATTATGGCAAATGCTTCCGTTATCTCCACTTCCACTCTCTTCAGCAGGGTGTAGGGGTTGCAGTAAGTTACATAGGGAGGGATGAGGCCATGGAGGGGTTTGAAAGCAAGGATGAGAATTTTAAAAATTGAGAATATGGAATAAAAATGGCTCTATTGAAGCAAAAATGAGAGTTGGATTTCAAAATTCTTAATCACAAGTATGGCAAACTGGAATTCCACTATCACCACTGTGTACTGTTGTATGTTTGGTTTTTCTGCTACCACCTTAGTATACTTAGTTCGTCTAGCTTAGAGAGATTACTGAGTCTTCAGTACTTTGAACAATAACTCTTTTATTACATTCTTACTACGTACAGCTTTACACAGGTCTGTATGACTTCTCTGATTGCACATCGCATCTCCTTCCAGTCTCTCTCACATGTGATCTCTTACATCATCATGCTGGGAGGTATTCCTTACACTGTCTTAATCATTAACCCTTTCAGACCCTTATACTACACTTCCCAAGTCTTTACCCATATGTATATATTTCTACGTTCACTTTTTTTTTACATTTTTATTTTTACATACTACCCATCTCCCCCCCCCCACCCCACGCCCCAAGTCACTGCCATCACAAATTCAATCTTTCAAGTGGCTTCACAATGCTCCCTGATTGTGTTGTTGTCAGATGCGGAAGATCATTAGTCTTTCTCTGAACTCTTTGTTTCTTGACTTGGATGGCTTTCATTGAGGTTTGTCGTATCCGGTGCTTTCTGAATTTACGGTTCAACATCTGGGTTGTCCAAATATATGACTGATTGACGTCTTTGATGAATAGGAATAAGATTCCTCCTGTTCCTTCTTATAGTACGTTCTGAAGTATGCACTAAGTAAGATCTCTGTTGATTCTCATCTCTCTGGACAATTACTCCTTCTCTGCCTTTGTCTCATACCCATACCTTTTGTCCTTCTGTCAACCTAGGTAGGTTCCTGATATGGCATTTCTTATTATAATTACAGCCTTTTGCTTTCGGTAAGACTTTTCTGTCTTGAACTCTCTGATAATCCTGGTCTTCTAGCCCTGGAAGTAACTTTATGGGAAAATTGGAGATTGTGTTCTAAGCTTCCTCGTGTTTATGATTGTTTTAAGTTCCACCCTGGTATGCAGATTACAAGCTAAGTTTGGAGATTTGAGTTTGGTGAGTGGCAAGTTCGGTGAAGTGGGGAGGAGGTGCTCCATTTTTCTAATTTTTTAACCCTCCAGTATTTAGTTCTTGCTTCGGTGCAATGGAAGGAGCTGTTTGGTGAGTACCTGGTAAGCCATTCTACTTATAATAAATAGTATGTAAAGTCTATATGGCATAGTCTGTATGGCAGGGCTGCTATGCCGAGTGGAATGTACAGCCTGTGGCATGTGGGATGTTATGGACGTGCCATGTGTCCTACACAAACACATCTGCATTAAGTGTCATCAGCTGCAGAAGCTTGAGCTCCAGGTTTCGGAACTCGAGTGGCAGCTGGAGTCACTGTTGTGTACCCGTGAGGTGGAGAACCACGTGGATAGTATGTTTAGGGAGTTGGTCACACCGCAGGTTAGGACCATGCAGGAAGATAGGGAATGGGTGATCGCCAGGCAGTTTAAGAGAACCAGGCAGGTAGTGCAGGAGTCCCCTGATATGATCTCACTTACTAATCGGTTTTCCATTTTGGATACTGGTGAGGGTGATGGTGCCTCAGAGGAGTGCAGTCTGAGCCAGGTTTGTGACACCACAGGTGGCTCAACTGCACAGGAGGTGTGTAAGAAGAATGGAAGAGCATTTGTGATAGGGGATTCGTTAGTTAGGGGAACAGACAGGCGTTTCTGTGGCAATAAAGGTGACTCCAGGATGGTGTGCTGCCTCCCTGGTGCCAGGGCCAAGGATGTCATGGAGCGACTGCAGGACATTCTTCTAGGGGAGGGTGAACAGCCAAAGGTTGTGGTCCACATTGGTACCAATGACATAGGTAAGAAGGGGGATGAGGTCCTAAAAGCAGATTAAAAAGCAGTAATCTCAGGACTATTCCCAGTCCCACGTGCAAGTGAGCATGAGAATGGGAGAACTGAGCGATTGAACACACGGCTGAAGAACTGGCGTAGGAGGGAGGGCATCAGATTTCTGTGGCATTGGGACTGGTTCTGGGGCAGGTGGGATCTGTACAAGATGGACGGGCTGCATCTTAGCAGGACTGGGACGAATATCCTCGCAGGGAGATTTGCTGATGCTGTTGGGGAGGATTTAAACTAAATTGTCAGGGGGTTGGGAACCTGAGAGGGAGCTCAAATTGGAGGGAAGCAAAACTAGTAATTTGTCAGGAGTGTGGAAACCAGGAGCAAGTATCAGAGAGGAATACCAAGGAGCACCGGATAGTATGGGAGATAGATTGCATGAGAATAGGGAATAGTAAGTTATTAGGTGGGGTCAGAGTCAGGGAGAAAGTAGTAAAGTCTGAATCCGGTTAATGTGCATGTATGTGAATGCACGGAGTGTGGTTAATAAGACTGGTGAGGTACAGAGCATGGCTACCTGACTCGAAACCGACCGGGCCCTATGACATGGGTCACTCTTCCGGGTCCGGCATTCGGGCTCGGGCCAGGTCGGACACAGTGGCAGCCAGGACGTCAAGGCGGGAAACGTGCATCTGGACTCTGCACTAGTCTGCAGTGAGCAATTCTATCCAAGGTAGAGCACAACCTCTTTAATATAATCAACTTCATTCCGGTGGTAGGTTTGGATCGGGTCGGGTCGGATGTGGTTCTGATGGGCTCGGGTCGGGTTTCAATTGCAGACCCGATCAGGCTTTTAGGTACAGGCACAGATTGCCATGTGGAAATATGATGTTGTGGCTATAACAGAGACCTGGCTCAAAGAAGGGCAGGACTGGTTGTTAAATATTCCTGGATACAAGGTGTGCAGGAAAGATAGGAAAGGGAAAAAAGGGGGGAGGGGTGACGGTATTGATTAAGGAGAGCATTACAGTGCTGGGGAAAAAGGATGTCCCAGAGGGTTCGAGGACAGAATCAATTTGGCTAGAGCGAAGGAACAAAAATGTTGCAGTTACATTGCTCAGTGTTGTCTATAGGCCACCAGCTAGTGGGAAGGACTTGGAGGAACAAATTTGCAAGGAAATTACAGAGAGGTGCAAAAATTATAGGCTAGTTATAATGGGGGATTTAATTATCCAAACATAGACTGGGTTAAGAGTAGTGCAAAGGGCAGTGAGGGGCAAGAGTTCCTAGAGTGTGTTCAGGAAAATTTTCTACAACAGTATGTTGCTAGTCCAACAAGAAAGGAGGCACTGCTAGACCTGGTTCTTGGGAATGAGGTGTGCCAATTGGATCAAGTGTCAGTAGGAGAGCATTTAGGGGATAGTAATCATTGTATCTTAAGATTTAGGCTGACTAAGGAAAAGGACAAAGAGCAATCCAGGGCAAGAACAATTAACTGGGGGATGGCCAACTTCAATGGGGTAAGAATGGAGCTGGGCTGAATAAATTGGAGTCAAAATTTCTTTATTCAGAAGGTTGTGAATCTTTGGAATTCTCTATCCCATGGGGGTGTGGAAATTCAGTCGTTGAGTATGTTTAAAGCAGAGATTGACAGATTTCTAAATACAAACGATAAAAGGGGATATGAGGATAGTGTGGGAAAAAGGCATTGAAGTGGACGATCGGCCATGATCGTATTGAATGGTGGAGCAGGCTCGATGGGCTGAATGGCCTACTCCTGCTCCTATGTTCCTAAAAGCTGGCAGGAAAACCTGTAGATGAGCAATGGGCTACCTGCAAAGAAGAGATAGTTCGGGCACAGTCAAAGTATGTTCCCTTGAAGGGGACAAGCAGGGTAAACAAATGCAGAGCTCCCTGGATGACAAAAGAGGTAGAGATTAAGATAAAGAAGAAAAAGTGTGCTTATGATAGATGCCAGGTAGAAAATACTATTGAGAACCAGGTTGAATATAGGAGGTCCAAAGGGAAAGTGAAAAAGCAAATAAAAGAAGCAAAGAAAGAACATGAAAAGAGACTGGCAGCTAAAATTAAAGGAGATCCCAAAGTTTTCTATCGGCATATAAATAGGGTGGTAAAAGGAGGAGTGGGGCTGATTAGGGACCAGAAAGGGAATTTACACATGGAGGCAGAGGGCATAGCTGAGATATTAAATGAATACTTTACCTCTGTCTTTACCAAGGAAGAAGAAGCAACCCAGGCCATGTTGAAAGAGGAGGTAAGTCAGACACTAGAGGGGTTTAAAATTGATGAAGAGGAAGTATTAGATCGGCTGTCTGTACTAAAAGTGGATGAAGCACCAGGACCGGATGGGATGCATCCAAGGATACTGAGGGAATTGAGGGTAGAAATCACAGAGGACTGGAGAATTGCAAACGTTACACCCTTGTTCAAAAATGGGTGTAACGATAAGCCCAGCAACTACAGACCAGTCAGTTTAACTTCGGTGGTGGGAAAACTTCTAGAAAAAATAATTCGGGACAAAATCATTAGTCATATGAACAAGTACGGATTAATTAAGGAAAGCCAGCATGGATTTCTTAAAGGAAAATCATGTTTAACTAACTTGATGAAGTTTTTTGAGGAGGTAACAGAGAGGGTTGGTGAGAGTAATGCTGTTGATGATGTGTACATGGACTTTCAAAAGGCATTTGATGCAGTGCCACACAACAGACTTGTGAGCAAACTTGAAATAAAATGGATGGCCGCAACATGGGTACGAAATTGGCTGAGTGACAGGAAAGAAAGAGTAGTGGTTAATGGAGAAAGGTTTGTAGTGGAGTTCCCCAGGGATCAGTGTTGGGACCATTGCTTTTCCTGATATATATTAATGACCTAGACCTTGGGGCACAGGGCACAATTTCAAAGTTTGCAGATGATACGAAACTTGGAAGCTTTGTTAACTGTGAGGAGGTCAGTGTAGAACTTCAGAAGGACATAGACAAATTGGTGGAATGGGCAGACAGGTAGCAAATGAAGTTCAATGCAGCGAAATGTGAAGTGATTCATTTTGGTAGGAAGAACATGGAGACACAATATAGAATAAAGTGTACAATTCTAAAGGGGGTGCAGGAGCAGAGGGACCTAGGTGTATATGTGCATAAGTCATTGAAGGTGGCAGGGCAGGTTAGTTAGCACTCACAGAGAGAGTGGTTAATAAAGCATACAGTATCCTGGGCTTTATTAAAAGGGGCATAGAGTACAAGAGCAAGGAAGTTATGTTGAACTTGTATAAGACACTAGTTCGGCCTCAGCTGGAGTACTGCGTCCAGTTCTGGGCACTGCACTTTAGGAAAGACATTGGAGAGAGTACAGAAAAGATTCACAAGAATGGTTCCAGGGATGAGGAATTTCAGGTATGACGTTAGATTGGAGAATTAGGTGGACTGTTTTCCTTGTAGAAGAGACGGCTGAGAGGTGATTTGATAGAGGTATTCAAAATCATGAGGGGTCTGGACAGAGTAGATAGAGAGAAACTGTTCCCACTCTTGAAAGGATTGAGAACGGGAGGGCACAGATTTGAAGTATTTGGTAAGAGAAACAAAAGTGACATGAGGAAAAACTTTTTCATGCAGTGAATGGTTAAGATCTGGAATGCGCTGCCTGTAAACATGGTGGAGGCAGGTTCAATGGAAGCATTCAAAAGGGAATTAAACAGTTATATGAAAAGGAAGAATGTACAGGATTATAGGGAGAAGGCAGGGGAATGGAACTGAGGGAATTGCTCTTTCGGAGAGCCAGTGCAGACATGATGGGCCAGATGGCCTCCTTCAACTTGTCTATGTCCTTTTGAAGTTCTACACTATCCTCCTCACAGTTCACAAAGTTTCCAGGTTTTTTATCATCTGTAAACTTTGAAATTGTGCCCTGTACACCAAGGTCTAGGTCATTAATATATATCAGGAAAAGCAACTGCACTGTAACAATTCTGTGATTCTTTGCTTTCCTAATTTGCTTTTTATTTTGTCCTTAGGCTTTTTATACTCCCCTAGATTTTCTGCAGTGTTGAGCCCTTGGTGTCTGTCATTAGTTTCCCCTTTTCTCTTTATGCCCTCCCTTTAAGCTCCTTGACATCCAGGGGCCTCTGGATTTGTTAGTCCCACCCTTTTTCCTAAGGGAACATACTTGCTTTGATCCCTCACTGTCTCTTCCTTTAATGCCTCCCATTGACCTGGCACTGATTTACCTTCAAGTAGCTGTTTCCAGCTCACTTGAGCGAAATCACATCTCAGCTTAGTGAAATTAGCTTTTCCCCAGTTGGGAACTTTTATTCCTGGTCCATCTTTGTCCTTTTCCATAACAACCTCAGGTGTAAACTGAGTGAATTGTGATCACTTCCATTAAAGTGCTCCCCAACTCCCCTTCCATCTGCCCAACTTAATTCCCCAAAACGTAGCCCAGAACTGCCCCCTCTCTTGCTGGGCTTGCTGCGAACAAATGTTCTCCTGAGTGCATAGTCAGAGGTCGGAATTTTATGTTGGGGCGGAGGTCCCACCTGCCAGCTAAAAAGCTGGGGGCGAGCCCACCTCTGCTGGGCCTGGAAGCCACACCATGATTTTATGTGGCCCAGTCCCTTAATTGGTCTTGGGTGGGACTTCCATTCCCTGAAGCAGAAGTTTCCGCCTCCAGTAGCAGCTGGCCAATCAGCGGGCTGCGCCACTGTGAGTAATGGCCACTGATGGGACTGCACCCAGCGAGAAGAGCAGCAACGGAGGAGGCCCCGGAATTAAGGTAAGTGTGTGGGGCCGAGCCAGGGACAATTGGCTGGGCCCTGGCGAGGAAGGGGTGGGGGTCGGTTGAGGGGGCAGGGGGAAGTACTCCAATGAGAGTGGCTTTTGCAGCTAGAGATGTCCTCCGTGGGGCACAGGGTGTCCATTCAGGAGGGCCCACAATCCCCCCTGGGCTGGCTAGTCGGCCGCCTGGTGTTACCAGGCAGCTTCCTTAGGTGCTGATGTTACTGGCCACTGCTGGCAAAATACCAGTGGTGGGAGGAGGCCCTTAAGTGGCAAGTAATTGGCCATTGAAGGGCCTTAATTGGCCTGGGGCGGGCTAGCCGTTTGTTACCTCCCCCGCCACTCGTAAAATTGCAGCGCCGGGGTGGGGGTGTATGGGGGAAAGGCGATGGGAACAGCACCCCTGTCTCCCACTCAATTTTACGGCCCTCCAGCCTGCTTCTGCGGGGGCTTAAAATTCCGTCGTAGAGTCATATCCGTCGCATTGAGTCCATGCCGCTCTCAATGGAGAAATCCAGTCAGTCCCACTCCCCCGCTTGATCCCCTTAGCCCTGCAAGTTTATTTCCTTCAAGTGGGCATCCAATTTCCTTTTGAAATCATTGTCTCTGCTTCCACTACCTTCCTGGGCAATGAGCTCCAGGTCATTACCACCCTCTGTGTAAAAAACATTCTTCCTCCCCCTGCATCTCTTGCCCAAAACTTCAATCTGTGTCCCGTTGTCCTTGTACCATTAGTTAATGGGAACAGCTTTTCCTTGTCTAACTTGTCTAAGCCTGTCATAATCCTGCACACCTCTATTAAATCTCCCCTCAAGCTCCTTTTCTCCCGCAGCTTTTCCAACTTAACCTTGTAACTAAAATCCTCCGTCCCAGAACCGTTCTGGTAAATCTCCTCGGAACCCTCTCATGGACCCTCACATCCTTCCTAAGGTGTAGTGATCAGAACTGGATACAATACTCCAGTTGGGGCCCAAACAGACCGTTATAAGGTTCGGCATAACTTCCCTGCTTTTGTACTCTGTGCCTCTATTTATGAAGCCCAAGATCGTATATGCTTTTCTAATCACTGTCAACATGTCCTGCCCCCTTCAAAGATCAATGCACATGCATCTCCAGGTCCCTCTGTTCCTGCATACTCTTTAGAACTGTGCCATTAAGTAGATATTGCCTTTCCCTATTCCTTCTGCCACAATGCATCCTCACACTTGTCAGTATTTAATTCCATCTGCCACCTGTCTGCCCATTCTGCTAGCCTGTCTATGTCCTGTTGCAGACAGTTTATATTAACCTCACTGTTTGCCACACCTCCAAGTTTGGTATCATTGGCAAATTTTGAAATTGTACTCTTGTGATCCAATATCCAAGTTATTTATATATAGCAAAAAAAAGCAGTGGTCCCAGCACTGACACTTGGGGAACACCACTGTCCACCATCCTCCAGTCTAAAAAAACAACCATTTACTGCAACTTGATGTCTTCTGTCCTTGGGCCAATTTTCTATCCAATTGGACACTTACCCTCCTATTCCATGAGCCTCAGTTTTGTTAACCAGCCATTTATGTGGTACCTTTTCAAATACTTTCTTAAAATCCATATAAACAATGTCCACTGCATTCCCTTCTTCAACTTTCTCTGTTACTTCATCAAAAAATTCAATTAGATTTGTCAAGCATGATCTGCCTTTTACAAATCCATGCTGGCTCTCAATTCACTTGAACCTCTCCAAATGCCTGTTGATTTTTTTCCCCCTGATTATTGTTTCTAAAATGTTACCCACCACTGACGTTAAACTAACTGGCCTGTATTGCGAGGACTGTCCTTACACCCATTCTTGAATAAAGGGATCACATTTGCCACTCTCCAATGCTCCAGTACCTCACCCAGTCTCCAGGGAAGATTGGAAGATTATGGCAAACGTTTCCGCTATCTCCACCCCCACTTTATTTAGCAACCTGGAATGCAAGCCATCCAGACCTGGTGACCTATCTACCCTAAGCATAGCCAACCTTTCCTGTACCTCCTTCCTCTCAATTTTTACCCTATCCATTGCCTCTACACTCTCTGCTTCTAATTTTGTCAGATTCCTCTTCCTTAGTGAACACCAATACGAAGTACTCATTAGGTATATTAGCCTTACCCTGCATTTTAAGAACTTTGCTCCTTCTGTGTTTTTCATTCTAATTCTATCCCAGGCAATATTAGGGTAGTTGAATTCCCCCAATATGACTGCTCTATTATTTTTGCACTTCTCAGAGATTTACCTACATATTTGCACTTCTATCTCCCCCTGACTGTTTGGGTGTTTACAGGAGGCTCCCAGTGGTGTGATTGCTCCTCTTTGTTCTTTAGTTCAACCCATATGGCCTAATTTGATGATCTTTTTACCATATGATTGCTCCTTACATCTATAATTGTTTCTTTAATCTCTTTTTAAAATTTTAACAATTAGAATTTTAACACCGAGTACAATGAGCGTTTTTCCTCTCCACTGACCTGGTCTGTTGCCTTTTGATGTATACTCTGGCAGTGACCACTATATGGAGCCGACTGCATTTGCCTTTTGCTGCCGTATTTCTCAAGCCATGCTAAACTTGAACAGCATCAGTTAAATTTAAATTTGGCTCCCAGAATGAAGCCTCTCCAAGGCTGGACACATGCATGCCTAGCAACCTGTAAAAACAGCAGGGGCACGTAAGTGTCAGGTTGGAAATGTGTTCCTGCTTTTAAAGAGTTTACCCGTCCTCCCCTGAACTCCTCCCATCTATTGTGAGGGGTTAATATCGATTCCCATATCCCTAGCAATCAACTAAATCATAGGCCCAATGTTATTCAGCATAAAATTGCAAAGAGGTGAAACCAAATAAAGCTGATCACACCCAGCCAGGAGCTGCAGTCTCTATGTATATGGCCATTCCAGTTAGATGTTGCTGAACACATGCATGCCTAGCAACCTGTAAAAACAGGTTGGGTGGCGCAGTGGTTAGCACTGCAGCCTCACAGCTCTAGGGACCCAGGTTCGATTCTGGGTACTGCCTGTGCGGAGTTTGCAAGTTCTCCCTGTGACCGCATGGGTTTTCGCCGGGTGCTCCGGTTTCCTCCCACAGCCAAAGACTTGCAGGTGATAGGTAAATTGGCCGTTGTAAATTGCCCCTAGTGTAGGTAGGTGGTAGGGAATATGGGATTACTGTAGGATTAGTATAAATGGGTGGTTGTTGGTCGGCACAGACTCGGTGGGCCGAAGGGCCTGTTTCAGTGCTGTATCTCTAAAATAAAATAAAAATAAAATAAAATAAAAATAAACACAACCCAGCATCAGATCAGTTCCAAAGACACTGGTAGGTATGAAGACTCTGAGGTATACAGTGTTAGGGCCTCGCTGGTACTGACTGGTGCTGAAAATGGATCAACATTGAGTATCCTATCAAATGCACTTATCTATTGATTTCAAGAAACAAAGCTTCTGTGATGCAACAGAGATTTCAGTCACACACGGAAAGATAACAAGGCCCCTCACTATTGGATCCTTTAGGAATACACTGACTGGGTAATCCAAATAGAACATAAAATTAAGTTGTAGTTGTCCCTCTGAAAAATTATTTTACGCAGTGTGTTGGTATGACCTGGAATGCATTGCTTGAAGAGAGGTGGAAGCAGATTAAACAATAACTTTCAAAAGGGAATTGGGTACATCCTTGAAGCGAACAAATTTGCAGGGAAAGAGTAGGGGGATGTGGGGCCAATTGGATAACTCTTTCAAATAGCTGACACAGATACAATGGGCCAAATGACCTCTTTCTGTCCAGCAAACTGTACTGACTAACACCAATGCAGGCCCCTGTTCCTCCTCCTTCTGATTGTCCCACTCCTTCCCCTCTGCTAACCATGACCCCTCCCTTCCCCAATCAAGGCGAATGGTCTATTCCTGCTCCTGTTTCTTATGATCTTATTACTTGCTTGATATTAGAAAGTTCAGGGATCCAAGTTTAAAAATGAGGATATTAAGTGTAAGAAGGAAAAAGGAAATACTTGCATTTATAGAGTGCCTTTCACAACCTCAGGACATTCCAAAGTATGTTATGCCACTGAAGTACTTTTGAAGTGTAGTCACTGTTACAATGTAGGAAATGCAGCAGCCAACTGGCGCAAGCAAGCTCCCACAAACAGCAATGTGATAATGATCAGACTATTTGTTTTTATTTTAGTGATGGTAGTTGAGGGACAGATATTGGCAGAGCACAGGGGAGAACTACCTTGCCCTTCGAAAGCCAAGGTCCCAAGACACTATTAACATCTCATCCTAAATACAGCACCTCCAATAGTGCACCACTCCCTCAGTACCCCACTGGATGTGTCGGCCCAGATTCGGTCAGTAGAGTTGATCTGTGAAAAGTGGACCCTCTTACTTTGCCCTAATCAGTTTTCAAACCCCTTTAAAATTGTTGTTCTTAAAAGGGAAGGAATGTCTAAGGGAAATGTAGTAATTGCTTTAAAGAAGAAACTAATATTCGGATCATATGTTTGACTTTTATTCTATAGAATGCAGTGTGAAGCTTTAATACTTAATGAGGTTCATTTGGGACAATTGAAAAGGATGCATTTCCTTGGTCCTTACATACATACGAACATACGAATTAGGAGCAGGAGTAGGTCACTCGGCCCTTTGAGCCTGCTCTGCCATTCAGTAAGTTCACGGCTGAACTGATTACTCCACATTTCCACCTATCTCCGATAACCTTCCACCCCCTTGTTTATCAAGAATCTATCGACCTCTGCCTTGAAAATATTCAAAGACTCTGCTTCCACAGCCTTTTGAGGAAGAGAATTCCAAAGACTCACGACCCTCTGAGAGAAAATAATTTCTCCTCATCTCTGTCTTAAATGGGCGACCCCTTATTTTTAAACAGTGACCCCTAGTTCTAGATTCTCCCACAAGGGGAAACATCCTTTCCATATCCACCTTATCAGGACCCCTCAGGAGCTTATATGTTTCAATCAAGTCGCCTCTTACTCTTCTGAACTCCAGTGGATAAAAGCCTGTCCAATCTTTCCCTGTAAAACAGCCCGCCCATTCCAGGTATTAGTCTAGCAAAACTTCTCTGTACTGCCTCCAGTGTATTTAAATAAGGAGACCGGTACTGTATACAGTACTCCAGATGTGGTCTCACCAATGCCCTGTTTAGCTGAAGTATAACCTTCCTACTTTTGTATTCAATTCCCCTCGTGATAAACGATAACATTCTGTTAGCTTTCCTAATTCGTGCTGTACCTGCACTGGGACACCCAGATCCCTCTGCATCTCAGAGCTCTGCAATCTCTTACCATTTAGCTAATCTGCTTTTTTATTCTTCCTGCCAAAGTGCACAATTCCACACTTTCCCACATTATACTTCATTTGCCAGGTCTTTGCCTACTCACGTAACCAAACAATGTCCCTTTGCAGCCTCCTTATGTCCTCTTCACAAGTTACTTTCCTACCTGTCTTTGTGTCATCAGCAAATTTAGCAACCATACCTTTGGTCCCTTTATCTAAGTCATTTATATAAATTGTAAAAAGTTGAGGCCCCAGCACTGATCCCTACAGCACACCACTCGTTACATCTTGTCAACCAGAAAATGACCCATTTATGCCTATTCTCTATTTCCTATTAGCTAGCCAATCTTCTATTCATGCCAATATGTTACCCCCTATACCATGAGCTTTTATTTTCTGTAATAACCTTTAGAGTCATAGAGTTATAAAACACAGAAACAGGCCCTTCGTCCCATTGTGTCTGTGCCGACCATCAAGCACCTAACTATTCTAATCCCATTTTGATGTGACACCTTATCAAAAACTAGCTTGGCAGGGGGATGGGAACCGGAGCCACGGATCAGTGGATGGGGTAGATGTTGAACAGGCAGATACCGAGTGCAGAGAGTCTGTGAGGAAGGTTAGACAGTTGACAGGGCAAAGTTGCAGCCAGTATGATGGGTTGAAGTGTGTCTATTTTAACGCAAGAAGTGTCAGGAATAAGGGTGATGAACTTAGAGCATGGATCAGTACTTGGAGCTACGGTGTTGTGGCCATTACGGAGACGTGGATATCACAGGGGCAGGAATGGATGTTGGATGTTCCGGGGTTTAGATGTTTCAAAAGGAATAGGGAGGGAGGCAAAAGAGGTGGGGGAGTGGCATTGTTAATCAGGGATAGTATCACAGCTGCAGAAAGGGAGGTCGTCGAGGAGGGTTTGTCTACTGAGTCATTATGGGTGGAAGTCAGAAACAGGAAAGGAGCAGTCACTTTGTTGGGAGTTTTCTATAGACCCCCCAATAGCAACAGAGACATGGAGGAACAGATTGGGAGGCAGATTTTGGAAAGGTGCAGAAGTAACAGGGTTGTTCTCATGGGTGACTTCAACTTCCCTAATATTGATTGGAACCTCCTTAGTGCAAATAGTTTGGATGGAGAAGTTTTTGTCAGATGTGGCCAGGAAGGTTTCCTGACTCAATATGTAGATAGGCCGACTAGAGGGGAGACTATGTTGGAATTGGTGCTTGGCAACGAACCAGGCCAGGTGGCAGATCTCTCGGTGGGAGAGCATTTCGGTGGTAGTGATCACAACTCCCTGACTTTTACTATAGTCATGGAGAGGGACAGGAGCAGATGGGATGGGAAAATATTTAATTGGGGGAGGGGGAATTACAATGCTATTAGGCAGGAACTGGGGAGCATAAATTGGGAACAGATGTTCTCAGGGAAATGCACGACAGAAATGTGGAGGTTGTTTAGGGAGCACTTGCTGTGACTGCTGGATAGGTTTGTCCCGATGAGGCAGGGAAGGGATGGTAGGGTGAAGGAACCTTGGATGACAAGAGATGTGGAACACCTAGTCAAGAGGAAGAAGGAAGCTTACTTAAGGTTGAGGAAGCAAGGATCAGACAGGGCTCTAGAGGGTTACAAGGTAGCCAGGAAGGAACTGAAGAATGGACTTAGGAGAGCTAGAAGGGGACATGAAAAAGTCTTGGCGGGTAGGATTAAGGAAAATCCCAAGGCGTTCTACACTTATGTGAGGAACAAGAGGATGGCCAGAGTGAGGGTAGGGCCGATCAGGGATAGTGGAGGGAACTTGTGCCTGGAGTCGGAGGAGGTAGGGGAGGTCCTGAATGAATACTTTGCTTCAGTATTCACTAGTGAGAGGGACCTGGTCGTTTGTGAGGACAGCGTGGAATAGGCTGATATGCTCGAACAGGTTGAGGTTAAGAGGGAGGATGTGCTGGAAATTGTGAATGATATGAAGACAGATAAGTCCCCAGGGCCAGACGGGATATACCCAAGGATATTACGGGAAGCGAGGGAAGAGATTGCTGCGCATTTGGCGATGACCTTTGCGTCTTCACTGCCCACTGGAGTAGTACCGGATGATTGGAGGGTGGAAAATGTTGTTCCCTTGTTCAAGAAAGGGAATAGGGATAACCCTGGGAATTATAGACCAGTCAGTCTTACGTCGGTAGTGGGCAAATTATTGGAGAGGATTCTGAGAGACAGGATTTATGATTATTTGGAAAAGCATGGTTTGATTAGAGACAGTCAGCATGGCTTTGTGAGGGGCAGGTCGTGCCTCACAAGCCTTATTGAATTCTTTGAAGATGTGATAAAACACATTGATGAAGTGTATGTGGTGTATATGGATTTTAGCAAGGCGTTTGATAAGGTTCCCCATGGTAGGCTCATTCAGAAAGTAAGGAGGCATGGGATTCAGGGAAAGTTGGCTGTCTGGATACAAAATTGGCTGGCCCATAGAAGTCAGAGGGTGGTAGTAGATGGAAAGTATTCAGCATGGAGCTCGGTGACCAGTGGTGTTCCACAAGGATCTGTTCTGGGAGCTCTGCTCTTTGTGATTTTTATAAATGACTTGGATGAGGAAGTGGAAGGCTGGGTTAGCAAGTTTGCCGATGACACGAAGGTTGCTGGAGTTGTGGATAGTGTGGAAGGCTGTTGTAGGTTGCAACAGGACATTGACAGGATGCAGAGCTGGGCTGAGAAGTGGCAGATGGAGTTCAACCTGGAAAAGTGTGAAGTGATTCATTTTGGAAGTTCGATTTTGAATGCGGAATACAGGCTTAAAGACAGGATTCTTGGTAGTGTTGAGGAACAGAGGGATCTTGGGGTCCATGTCCATAGATCGCTCAAAGTTGCCACCCAAGTTGATAGGGTTGTTAAGAAGGCGTATGGTGTGTTGGATTTCATGAACAGCGGGATTGAGTTTAAGAGCCGCGAGGTTATGCTGCAGCTCTATAAGGACCTGGTTTGACCACACTTGGAATATTGTGTTCAGTTCTGGTCGCCTCATTATAGGAAGGATGTGGAAGCTTTGGAGAGGGTGCAGAGGAGATTTACCAGGATGCTGCCTGGACTGGAGGGCATGTCCTACAAAGAAAGATTGAGGGAGCTAGGGCTTTTCTCATTGGAGCGAAGAAGGATGAGAGGTGACTTGATAGAGGGGTACAAGATGATGAGAGGCATAGATAGAGTGGATAGTCAGAGACTTTTTCCCAGGGTGGAAAGGGCTATCACCAGGGGGCATAATTTTAAGGTGATTGGAGGAAGGTTTCGGGGAGATATCAGAGGTAGGTTCTTTACACACAGAGTGGTGGGTGCGTGGAATGTGCTGCCAGCGGTGGTGGTAGAAGCAGATACATTAGGGGCATTTAAGCGACTCTTGGATAGGTACATGGATGATAGTAGAATGAAGGGTAGGTAGTTAGTTTGATCTTCGAGTAGGTTAAAGGTTCGGCACAACATCGTGGGCCAAAGGGCCTGTACTGTGCTGTACTGTTCTATGTTCTATGCCTTCTGGAAATCTAAGTACAATACATCCACCGGTTCCCCTTTATCCATAGCACGTGTAACTCCCTCAAAGAACTCCAATAAATTGGTTAAACATGATTTCCCTTTCACAAAACCATGTTGACTGTGCCTGATTACCTTGAATTCTTCTACATGCCCTTCTATAGAGAAGTCTTGTTACAACTGTACAGGGTGTTGGTTAGGCCGCACCTGGAGTACTGTGTACAGTTTTGGTCCCCGTATTTAAGAAAGGATATACTGGCATTGGAGGTAGTTCAAAAAAGATTCACTCGGCTGATTCCTGGGATGAAGGGGTTGACTTATCAAGAACGGCTAAACAGGTTAGGCCTTTATTCATTAGAGTTTAGAAGAATAAGAGGTGATCTTATTGAAAAGTACAAAATTCTGAGGGGGCTTGACAGGGTAGATGTTGAGAAGATGTTTCCCAGTGGGGGAATCTCGAACTAGAGGACATAGTTACAGAATAATTGGGCACTCATTTAAAACTGAGATGCGAAGGAATTTCTTCTCTTAGAGGGCATTGAATGTCTGGAATTCTCTACCCCAGAGAGTTGTGGAGACTAGATCACTGAAAGTATTTAAACAGGAGGTAGATAGATTTTTGAAATATCGGGGAGTTGAGGGCTATGAGGAGCTGGCATGAAAGAGGAGTTGAGGTCTGGGGTAGATCAGCCATGATCTTATTGAATGGCGGGGCAGGTTTGAGGGGACGAATGGCCTACTCCTCCTATTTCTTATATTCTTATACCATCTTTAATAATACTTCTAACATTTTCCCTCAGACGGATGTTAAGCTAACTGGCCTGTAGTTTCCTGCTTTCTGTCTCCCTGTCTTTTTGAATAAAGGAGTTACATTCGCTATTTTCTAATCGAACGGGACCTTCCCTGAATCTAGGGAATTTTGGAAAATTAAAACTAACTCATCAATTATCTCACTGGCCACTTCTTTTAACACCCTAGGATGGTCCATCAGGACCCAGGGACTTGTCAGCCCGCAGCTCCATCAATTTGTTCAGTACTACTTCTCTGGTGGTTGTAATTTTCTTGAGTTCCTCCCTCCCTTCCATTTCCTGACTTACAGCTAATAGTGGGATGTTACTTGTATCCTCAATAGTGAAGACCGATGCAAAATACCTGTTCAATTCATCTGCCATCTCCTTATTATCCATTATTAATTCCCTAGACTCACTTTCTATAAGACCAACGCTCACTTTGTTAACTCTTTTTAAAAAATCAATAGAAACTTTTACTATCTATCCTGAGGATTCTAGCTAGCTTTCTCTTGTACTCTAATTTTACCTTCCTTATCAATCTTTTAGTCACTCTTTGCTGTTTTTTATATTCTGTCCAATCTTCTGACCTGCCTCCCATCTTTGTGCAATTATAAGCTTTTTCTTTAAGTTTGATACTATCTTTAACTGTTTTAGTTAACTATGGATGGCGGGTCCCACCCTTGGAATTTTTCTTTCTCGTTGAAATGTATCTATTCTGTGTACTTTGAAATATCCCCTTAAATATCTGCCACTGCATCTCTATTGACCTATCCCTTAACCTGATTTGCCAGTTCACTTTAGCTAGCTCTGCTTTCATGCTCTCATAATTGCCCTTATTAAAGTTTACAATACTAGTCTTGGACCCACTCTTCTCTCCCTCAAACTGAATGTAAAATTCATACATATTATGATCGCTGCTACCTAGGGGCGCCTTAACTATGAGTTCATTAATTAATCCTATCTTGTTGCACAATACCAGGTCTAGCATAGCCTGCTCTCTGGTTGGCTCCTTCAGTCACAATTCAGCCTCACTTGAGTTTCCTGTAATAAAATCGTATGTAACTTGAGGGGCTAGTTCCACAAGTAGCAATGCAGCTTAGTAACTTTTTTTTAACATGTGTTAAAAGGAGCAGTAGGTTGATGTACTCATGCATCTTGCTGTTGAAATACATCGGAAAAGTTTCTAAAGTGTGCCAAAGAATTAAACTGGGACACATTCCTATAGTTTGTCAGCCAAACCTAACCAACAGTCTTATCTGAATGTTGATTTTTAAAACATTTTTTAGAGGAAGGAGAAGAGTAAGGTACCAGGAAGGTATGGGCGAAGAGTAGGCACTGGTCATTGAGCCTCGAATTTTAACAGCAAGGGTGAAAGGAGTTGGCAGAATGTGGGGCAGCAAATTGAGATCAGGAGGAATAGAAGAGGAACATATAAAGGATATTGAAAATATTGGTTAGGATACAAAATTCCAATCTGCAAGCTTTACTTTCTGTTATGCATTTTGTTGCCACTTTACTGTCAATATTCACCATTATAAATTGATATGTCAACATTTCCCATTCAATCTTGCTATGTCACTTGCAACAATATAGTTCAAGATCTATCCACAATTTGGATAAGGTGGCGTGAGTTTCTGATCTCTCAGTTCTGTTGTCTTGGATGTTTTAAAACACCCCTCTTTTTCTGGGCAAGTATGTGGCCTATTTAATACAAAAAAAATCTCATCACTTAGAGAATTATGAAAATGAGACATAAATGTGCTGAGAATTAGCACTCTTAACACATTGCCTACTTCTTAGTTATTTAGTAAACCATGCCGAAACATTGAGCAGGAGTTAAGTTTCCCTATTCTGTGTCCCTATAAGGGAGCCAGGCTCAATGGGAGCTCGAGTTGGAAATAAGGTACTGAACCTGCAGCCCCAATTCTGCAAGCTGCCACACTTTCAAGCTTGGATCTGGCACCCTGGCATAGGTATAAGCCTTCAGCTAAAATAAAGTGGTTTGCTTGGCCAAGCAAATCTGTCGCCAACAGTAAATGACGCACGTACCTTAGAACTGGGACTATAATTATAAAGAGGTTATTTGCAGTTCAACTTCATAGATCTGACCCTGATTTTAATTTTTGTTGTTGCTGTTGATTTGCCAATCCCCCCCAAGATTCATTATTTTAAAGTCGGCAGTTTGTTTTCATAACCTTTCGATAGTGTTGGAAACTTCCAAATTTGCGTACTTCTCAGAAAAGACCATCTGAAATACAGATGTGGTTTTTTTTCGTGATAAATGTAACAACACTAATGTTCTCAAAACTGGTGTTATTTTGATAACCTATTGTTCAGTTCTCCCTCATGATTCAGTGCAGTCCATATCCCGAGAGTAAATAAGGGAAAAAATGCTTCCAGCTATTGTGCTGCTTGACCACTACTAATGTGATGCAGATATATGATGGATTTGAAGGCAGGTTCTTATTTTTTCAGATAGTTCTGTGTACTCAACAACAGAGACCCTACTTTGGATTCCTCTCTAGCATGATATTTAGAATTGTGTGCGACACCAAATGGTGTATTGGCCTTTATTGCAAAGTGGGGTGGAGAATAAGAGTCAGGTAGTCTTGCTACAATTACATAAGGTTTTGCTGAGACTACACCTGGAACACTGTACAGTTTTGGCCTCCTTACCTAAGCGGGTTCACTGGAATGATTCTTGGGATGAGATGGTTGACCTATGAGGAGAGCTTGAGTAGAATGGGCCTGTTTTCTCTGGTGTTTAGAAGAATGAGGGATGATCTCATTCTTGGAGAGCTTGACAGGCTTGATGCCGAGAGGCCATCTCTCCTGGTTCGGAGGTCTAGAACTAGGGGGTCATAGTCTCAGGATAAGGGGTCGACCATTTAGGACTGAGATGATGAATTTCTTCACTCAAAGGGTTATGAATCTTTGAAGTTCTCTACCACAGAGGGTTGTGATGTTCAGTCAATTGAGTCAGGACAGAATTGATAGTTTTTTGGATACTAGGGGCATCAAGGGATTTGGGGATGTGCAGGAAAGTGGATTTGAGGTAGATGATCAGCCATGATTGTATTGAATGGGAGAGCAAGCTCAAGGAGTGGGATGGCCTTCTCCAGCTACTATTTTCTATGCTTTATGATACAGGGGGATCAAGTGTCCCCTCTCAATGCTCTGTGAGCATCTAGTCCTGGAGCATTGGGTGAAAGAAATTGAGAGTGGAGGCCAATTGTGTTCTGGATCTCTTACCCCTCTACACTTGACCTTCATTTCCAGGTGATAGTCCCTCTTTTCAAATTTGTATTATAATCCACGTGGAGTTCACCAACAAGTTAAAAGAATTGAATCCACTGGCCGACCTCAACTTAAGAAAACCAAACCAAATGGACAGGATTTCACTTTTATAAGTTTTACTTTAACACTCAAACCAAAACCAACATAAATTAAACATGAAGCAGCAGAGAGATCACGGTCAATATATATATATTACACCTTAACTATCAGATACAACAGAGATGGGTCTCGCGGTTTCACTGGTCAGTCCACCTAGCATGGCACCAAATTACAGTCACACAGTTCTCAACAACCCTGAGGCTACTCAGGTAGATTTTCTGCTCCTTTATTCAAGTATTTAGCTGCTGTTCTTCCGCCAGAAGTTTCCTCTCAATCCGAACTCCATGGTTGCGGTCTTTACCACAAGGCACACTTATCCAGAATCTCGTCATCTCTGTGCACGACAGTCTGAGTCCTTCAGTGACAACCTGTGCACTGTATGGCCAGGCCTGGTTAGTTGGCTACTTTAAGTAACAGAAACAGCTCCTGGATTCAGTCTTCACTTTCTTCTGCTTGTCGGCACTCCACTCCTGCCTGATCTGTTTCGTCTGCTTGATCTGGGGAGGGCTCTGTCTCCTTTTATCTGGTTCTAACCAGTTTCAGTTTCCCCTGAAACCTGAAGTTGTTTTTCCAGCTCTGTTTCAGTTTTTAGGTTCTGTTTCTGTTTCAATTCTAGTTTCTCTCTCTGGCTTAAAAGAAAACAAGCTTTGTAATCATGGATTCCATCACAGTATGAAGGACATGGATTTCATCTCAAAATGTCTCTCTTTTCCAGGGATTTTGCTGGACTCTGGAGAAGTTCTCCCATAGAAAGTGGGTATTGGAGGTTAGGAACATAGGAACAAGAGTAGGCCTAGGAGCCTGTTTTGCTATTTAATCAGATCATGGCTAAGCTGTAGCTCAGCTCTGTTTATCCCCCTTGGTTTGGTATCTCTTAATACCCTTACGGAATAAAAATCTATCCGTATAATAAGAGTAAAATACTGCAGATGCTGGAACTCTGAAATGAGAACAGAAAGCGCCGGAAATCCCTTCGTCAGAACACAGACAAACGGACACAGACTTGAAACGTTAACTCTGTTTCTGTCTACACAGAGGCTGCCAGACCTGCTGAGTATTTCCAGCACTTTCTGCTTTCAAAAATCTATCCATCTCAGTTTTGAAACTTCAGCTGACCTCCAGCCACAACAGCCTTTTGGGGAAGAGGCTTCCAGATTTTCACTACCCTTTGTGTGAAGAAGTGCTTCCTTATATCATCCCTTAAACAGCATCGCTTTAATTTTAACGTTCTGCCCTTTGTTGTGGACTCCACCATCAGAGGAAATAGTTTCTCTCCACCCTATTAAGTCCTTTAATAATCTTAAGCATCTCAATTAGATCACCCCTTCATCTTCTGTACTCAGTGGAGTACAAGTTCAGGCTCTGCGACATGTCGTCTTAAGTTAACCCTTGGAGCTCTAGTAACATTCTGGTGAATCTGCACTGTACTCCTTCCAAGGCCAATATATCCTTTCTAATGTGCAGTGCTCATCCGATGTCTAGATACTATTCTTCACAAACCCAGAATAACAAAAATGTTTCTCCTACATTAACCTTTCGCACATAGTTGATCTTTGAAAGATGGCCACTCACTTTGGCAAAGCGACTGGAACAAAGTCAGCCTCAGATATATTACAACAGGTGATTAGGAATTGTATCTGATATTAACTGATCATGAGACTCCTGCCTTAGCCTTAGCCATCTAGCTTTAAGAAAGCTACAGGACAGGAAAAGAACAATAAATGGACTGCTTTGGTTTTAACTCCCGAACTACCCAGTTTTCATCAGGTGAAAGGCATTAAAATCCTCTCCTATTCCTCCCTGTGTAGCTTGAAAGAAAATTGAAGTGACCAACCTTAACTCTTGGGTGTGCTGTTATCAGTAAGGAAAACTTCAATTAGTAATCTATCAGACAGAAATACTTCATCTTTGTCACAAGTAACTACACGAAAAAAATGGTAATGGATGATGTCTAACATAGGTTTAGAAGAGGTAGACCTTGCCTCATTGACTTTTTTGAGGAAGTAACGAGCCTCATGGGAGGAAGCTTTATGATGCTTTGTAGCTGGGTTTCTGTAAGGAGTTTGATGAAGTAATGCTCATGAGACTTTTTTCAAGGATATGACATGGATTTGTATTAGTGACTGGTGAAAGGGAAGGAAGCAGCGGGGAAGTAGATAGTATCTCATGAAGGCATTGAATGGGATTATAGAACTTCTCTTGTTTCTGAGATAGCTAAATTTTCAGACCCCAAACTAAAAGGGAGCAGTGGACTCAGAGAAGGCAGCTATAGGGGAGACTGACTTAGGGAATCATGGGATACTTGGCCTAACGTAAGTCCTTGAAACTTGAGGAAAGCTTGCCTGTTAGACACACGAATCACATGAATAACCTAATCAAAAGGTAAATGAGGTCAGGAGGGAGACACCCAAATCACACGAATAACCTAATCAAAAGGTAAACGAGATCAGGAGGGAGACACCCAAATCACATGAATAACCTAATCAAGAAGTTGACGAGGTGAATAATATAATCAATGCAGGATGAGATTAGGGAAGACAGTAGATGGGAGATGATGTAATTAAAGAAACAGCTTGTCAAGTAAACCTCCTGTAGACTGCATAAAATGACTGCTCAAACACTGTATACTAGAATCCCTATGATCATTCGTGAGAGTAGGACTTCTTCTTTGCATGCCCGTAATAAAGATCACTCATTTGAACAAGACACCTGACTCTCAGGGCGTTTTTGGGTACCAGGGCAATCCCCCACCCTTACAGTAGCCAAAGTTTTAACAAAAATCTTGAGTTTTCATTGAGGCTAGGTAATAGTAAATAAAATTCAATATGGAAAAATTCAAGTTGTTGCATATTGAAAGTAATAATAGGCGCTGTGCGTACTTCATGGAGGTTGGATACCTGCAGGTGTAAGTTGACTCATCACTCACCACGTTCAGCAAATGCTAGGCAGGACAGTTGTTGCAATGAAATTGGAATTGTTGGAGATATAACTTGATACAGTAATGATAAGGCCATATGGTTGGTATTTGGGAAACAGGTGATGAAATTGGCAAAGTTATATGCCATACTATCTTACTTGCCTGAAAACTTGATTTTTATGAGATATCTATCTTCACTATATTTGTCTCTTGTTATGCCCTCTAATGTACGTTACAATAATAGTGTTACTGAAATAATCCTCGGTGTACATCAGTCCCAAAGTATTGACTGATAATTATTGTCTGCCGTATCTGTAGCAATTTTTCACAGTCGAACTTATATTTAAACAAATATTAAGGATGTCTTTACTTAGAGTGTTAAATGTTTGAAATAAATCTGACAAGAAGGTTAGTAGAGGTAACAACATTATTGTAATTCAAAATGCAGCTGGATGCTACAGAGAGTAAGAATGCTAGAAAAATGAATTTTCAATGGGCCAAATGACCATTTCCATCATTGACTTTCCTTATGCTCTTGCATGCTGTTTTTCTCAGTAGATTTTGTAAACCACATTGATTTGGAATTTTCAATCAATTATTTTTATGTGGATCCTGGACAAGTGGACCTTTTTTCAGTTATTAAACTTAGTATTATAGGTGCAGTCACAGTCATTGAATAAGGAGACAATATAGGCAAGGTGTCTTAGTGCTTGGCTTCATTGCTTCCACAGCTGAATGCTCAAGAACGGCAGAAATGATAAAGCACTTTTTAAACTGCTAACATTTTGGATTATTTCCAGAGTAAAATCTGACTTTGATGTTCCCAGCAGTACATTGATTGGAGCCCATGGATATTGTACACAGGTCGGTACCACTTCTTTCTTGGACTAGTGAGGCGATAAACATGGCCATATTGTGTGCTTTGAGTGGCTATGCATTTTTCTTTCAAAAATGCTTTTGGTTCTGAAATGTTGTATGAAAGGAGTGAGGGTGCCTAGAGTAAATTCCCTAGATGGTGCTGCGCTTCCAGTCTTCGTTGTGCAGTTCTGGGGAACATATCCGTGAGGTTTAGGAGAAATATGAGGAAGACTGGTCCCAAGCAGTACTTGCACATCACCAGTTGGTTACCATAGAGTGCACTTGGTGGTATGTAGGAGCAGGAGCCTGTCTACTTTGTCAGCAGCAGGCATCGCGTGACATTCTGAAAGCAGAAAGTCTTTTTTTAAAGTGGGATTTTAATAATCTTACAAGTAAATAGTGCATTTTTTCAGACTTTTAAAAGAAAGTTTAATAAAATATCATAGTGCCAAAAGAAACTTGTGCCTTCTTTCTTCCTTCTCCCATAATGGTAGACTTGATGATGATGGAAGATTGGTAAATTTTATTCAAATGTTTCCAGAAACCAGTTGATTTGCATGGCATAATTACAATGTGCTTAGTTTGCATAGGTAATTTCCATTAGAAATGATTTTGCTAGTTTTCTAGTTAAGTATGTATGGACTAATTATTAACATTAAACAAAACTGCACAGTATTAATATCTTAAAGACACAAGCTTTCCTAAATTACAGGACTTCATAATGGAATAGGCTGTTGGGTAATGTGTGCTAATGGAAGTTTTTTTAATAGACGTACAATTGTCCGAGTAAAATGAACTTATTTTTGAGATCAGTCTTCCAATAACAACAACCCAACTGCCTAGGAATTTAATTTAGGAAAACCTGTTCCTTTAAGATAAGAATACTGTTTAATTGTGTTAGTGCAGATAATTAGTCCATATATTTTTATTTAGAGATACAGCACTGAACAGGCCCTTCGGCCCACCAAGTCTGTGCCGACCATCAACCACCCATTTATACTAATCCTACATTAATCCCATATTCCTACCACATCCCCACTTTCCCTCAATTCCCCTACCACCTACCTACACTAGGGGCAATTTACAATGGCCAATTTACCTATCAACCTGCAGGTCTTTGGCTGTGGGAGGAAACTGGAGCACCCGGCGAAAACCCACGCAGTCAGAGGGAGAACTTGCAAATTTCGCACAGCCAGTACCCAGAATCGAACCTGGGTCGCTGGAGCTGTGAGACTGCAGTGCTAACCACTGCGCCACTGTGCTGCCCTAACTAACGTACTAACCTAGAAAACTAAAAAAATCTGACCAAAGAGTTCGAAAAAGCTGAAATAGCTCCAAATGATCAAACAGCTCCATAACAGTTCTAAGCTTAAGACATTTGAAAATAAGGAATTAGATTGAGAGTGTAGTAGGTCAGTAACATGTCATAACCAAAACTACAGGTATAGTTAACATGCCACCACTTTCATTGCATACACAAAAGTACAGTTGCCAGGATTCATGATTTAGAAAAATATTTTGATTTCTAGAAAAGTAGGAACTTAGGAAGAGTAGGAGGCCATTTAGCGCCTCGAGCCTTTTCCGCCATTCAGTAAGATCATGGCTGATCTGCGACTTAACTCCATATACCCACCGTTGCCCCATATCACTGAATAGCTTTGATTAACAAAAATCTCTCAATCTCAGTTTTAAAATGAACATTTGATCTAGCATCAATTGTTGTTAGCAGAAGAGAATTCCAAACTTCCACAATCCTTTGTTGCAGAAATATTTTCTAATTTCACTCCTGAAAAGTCAGACTCTAAATTTTAGACTATGCCCCCTAGTCCTAAACTTCCAACCAGCAGAAATAGTTTTTCTCCATCTACCCTTAATATCTTGGTGCCTGATTTGGTGCATTTATTTGCATTTTGGAGCCTCCCGCAATTCTCAATGTGAATTTCAATGTTTTATTCAATTAAGTTAAAACCAGCATCAATTCAACCCCATTGCCTACTCTAATTCCAAGTCCACAAGTACAGTGACAGGAATTGTCAAATGAAGCCAGTTAAATAGACTTTGACACATGGCAACAGCTGGGCATGCCCCAGCCAGTTATTTTGAAGGAAATAGAAGAGTTTGGAAGCTTCATTTTAGCAGCTTATTTGGTGCAAAGTCTGCTCTTGATAATTCAAAATTGCTTTTTGCTTGAAAATAAATTCTAGCTAATCGTTAGTTTATATTCATAGAATTAAGCAATCTTAGTTAATAAAAAGCAAAGGACTTTTTTTTTGCACTGAAAACAAACCAAACATAGGGTTTATTTCTAGAGGAGAAATTGCGCAGTAAAGAAGTTATGCTAAACCTGTATCAAACCTTTGTTAGACCACCTTGGAGTACTGTCTGCAGTTCAGGTCGCCATATAAAAAGGATATCGAGGCAGTGGAGAGGGTGCAAAAAGAGTCGTAAGGATGATAGCAGAATTGTGACGTTACACCTGTCAGGAAAGGATGAACAGGTTTGGGTCTCTTTTCTCTTGGAAAGAGCTGGTTAAGGGGTGCCCTAATAGTGATATTTAAAATTGTGAAGGAGTTTGATTGGGTAAATGTAGGGACGATGTTTGCACTTGTGGGAAAGCAAAACTAGAATCCGTCAATATAAGATAGTCACCATGAAATTAAATAAAAGAATTTGGAAAAAAACTCTTTACCCAGTGTGTGGTGAGGCTGTGGAACTCACTGTCACAGCAGGTGGTTGAGTTGAATAGTACAGATGCATTTAAGGGGAAGCTAGATAAGTATATGAGGGAGAAGTGAATAAAGGGTTATGTAGACAAGGAAGGATGGGAGTAGCTTTGAGTGGAGCATGAGTGTCTGCATGAGCTGGTTAGGCCAAATGGCCTGTTACCGTGCTGTATATCCTATGTAATTCCATGTAATTTCTATTAGTGCATTTAAGATCATGATAACTATCTGGAAAAGTGGTGGAAACCAATGGAATAATATCCTTCAAAAGGGAATGGAATATATTTTGAAGGGGAGAAGATTGGGCAAGGCTGTGGAGAAAGAGCAGGGGAGTGCGACAAATTTGATAGCTCTTTAAAATAGCCAACACAGGCACGATGGATTGATTGGTTTCTTGCTGTGCTGTAAAATTCTATGAATGAACAGATAATTCAAATTAAGCAGCTTTAAATTCAAAAGAGTAGACTGTATTTGGGGAAAAATACCATCTGATTGATTGCAGACCCATCCTTCAACCAGTCTGGTTCTCAGGCCCTGGTCCCTCTTTTCCAAAGATTGCATTGGCTCATACTGACTGGTCTGAATATCAGTGAAATACCTTGATATATCTTGTGAAATACTGTAATACTGACGCCACCATAAAATACTATTGGTGGGCACATAGTTACATAGTATTTACACTTGTAGAATCAGGCCATTCGGCCCAACTGGCCATGAGTTTATGCTCCACGCAATCTTCCTTCTTCATCTCACCCTCTCCGCAAATCATTCTATGCCTTTCTTCTTCATGTACTTTATCTATTTCTTCGCTTCAATCCTTTGCAGTAGTTCGATTAAAAATAAAAAAATCTGTTTAGTAACATATCGTATGTCCAGTGTAGCAATATTTATTAGCAGACAGGAGTTTGTATCATGCATTCGCAGAATACACAGCCTGCGACTCATACCTTAATATATAGAAGAATAATCTCTTTACACAATTTGAATTTCTGTCCATTGTCAGCTAATGTCTGTCCTATAGGAAAGGAGGCATAACAAATAAGATACATGCATGGATGTATGTACACCTTCAATTAGATGATTATCTCAGTGCTACCATAGCATTCGCAAAGTACTCAGTGTCCGACTGGAACCATTAATTATTTCCGTCCTTAAATGCACTTTTAGTTCAGCAACTTCCCGTGAAGACACAGTGCATATAGAAACAACTCTACACACAAGGAAAGTCGTAGGTTCAATCCCTCATCTGTACTGATCTTAGGACAGATATAAATTTGAGGAGTAAATAGCGCTTGCTGCAATGACCCTGGAAAAGGAAGCTTTATTATAATGTGATGATAGTTAATGGTACACACTTCCCTGCACGTAATGTCTGTTTTTAAGGTACTAGCCTTCCCCACAGAACAGTAATGAATTAAGGAAAGAATAAAGTTGCATTTATATAGCAACTTTTACAGCCTCAGGACATTCCAAAGTTTTACAACCAGTGAAGTTCTTTTTGAAGTGCAGATCACTGCAGTGCTGGAGGGAACATTTGCCACAAACCACATTGCGATAATGACCAGATCATCTGTTTTTAGTGATGTTGGTTGAGGGATAAATATTGGTTATGACCTCCCCCCTCCCCCCATTTCTTTGAAATAGTTCTGTGGGATCTTTTACGCCCATCTGAGAGGACAGACAGGCCTTAATTTGATGTCGCTTCCAAAAGACAGCTCTCCCTCTGTACTGCACTAAAGTCTCAACTTGAATTATGTGCTCAAACCGTTGGAATAGGATTTGAACCCACAACCTTCTATGTTAACTGACTGGAAAGGAACTGAAAGGTATATAGAGATTTTTGTGTATATATAAAATAAAGCTTGATTGGGATCAGGAATCTGAACCATAGTCAATTTTCCTTTCACCCAGGGAACTAAGGTAAATAGTAGTGTTCAAGTGCTCTGGATGAGATTAGCCAGCCAGACACACACCAAAAAAGATGCTAAAAGTTATACACCAATTATTTTCAATGGTCTGATTTCTAAATAGTTTGCTTTCTCTTGAGCATGTCCTGACTTGCCCCTTTGTCAGTTCAAATTTTGAAAGAAAAGTGACCTTGACTAATCTTGCGATGCTTCTAGAATTCAATAATCCACTTAATTAAACTTTCAGGAGCCAGTGGAACAGAGATATATTGGTTACGAAATGGTTTGAGCTGTCAGTTCTAAAGTTCCTTCTACCCTGAATGGCTGCCAAACTTAGTGGACAGCTGGCTAGTCTGTTCCAGTGTTGATTGAAGTTCCGTGCACTATATAGCTTTCATATCATATTCTCGCTCCATGTGATTGTAGCTTCTAAAATCTAATTAGGTGCTGCTTCACAAAAGTGGCTTTCCTTGAGCTGTGAAAATTGCCTTTAGGTTAGATTTTTTTCAGAGCTCTTGATTGTAGTTTCATGAATAACTTGTACATTCCTTCTTCCATGCAAGCAGACTCTGTTTGTGTATGTGTCTCTTGCTTTCTATCTCACTCCCATGTTCTGAGATATGCACGATAAATGAAAGGTACATGTAGTATAAGGGTCTGAAAGGGTTAATGATTGAGACAGTGTAAGGAATATCTCCCAGCATGATGATGTAAGAGATCACATGTGAGAGAGACTGGAGGGAGATGCAGCATGGCTTCAGAGAAGTCATACAGACTTGTGTAAAGCTGTACATAGTTAGAATGTAATAAAAGAGTTATTGTTCAAAAAGAGTTAATGTTCAAAGTACTGAAGACTCAGTAATCTCACTAAGCTAGACTAACCAAGTATACTAAAGTATCTACAGACAAACCAAACATACAATATGGTGAACAGCAGTGATTCTTACCATGCAACAACCAGAAGAATTTGAAGAAATACTTTGAAGAAGGCTGACCTGGAAACAGCGCCAAAACTGCAGAACTCAAGAAGAAGCTGTGAAAAAGCTCCAGAGCTTCTCTGTGGAAAAAGGAAGCATGGAGAGTCGGGGAATCGGCTTGTAGAGGTACTCAGCTGCAACACAGAGGCGGCTAGTATGTGAAAAAGAAATTCCTGTCCAGCGATTGCAAGCTTCAAATCGGAGAACCAAGCAACGATCAGGGATCTGCTGATCAACCCTTAAAGAGGGTAAAAAATTTGTTCCTAATGGTGCCAGGTAGGCAGCACCGGGAAAACCAAAAGCCCTTAGCGAGGGAGGATCTGAGGTCAGCGCTATTACACGTGGCGACGGAGTGAGTGAATAAAAAGTCTGTAAATACTCAATACTCTAAGAGAAGGGAGTAAAACGAATATAGCAGAAACGCTACAAAACTGCTTGTAAAGTAAGAAGGAAATAAATATGGAGTCTAGCGGCGAGATTTCACAGGGAGAAATGGTGACCACAGCGGGAGTCAGCGCGAGGCTGAAAAGCGTGGGAAACTGGAGGGAAAATTTTCAAAAGCAAGTAAACCAAATAGAAAGCCATGAATCTGAAATTCATAATACCAGAGAGGTTTGGGCACATGGAAGGACCAAATCAAACTCAAAATTGGTAACTCTGGCGAAAAGATTTTGAGATACAGAATTGCTTACAAATTAGACAGCCAGTCTGAAGCAGAGCAAGTTAACGCATTTCTGTATTCCATTGGAGCATTAGCAGACGATGTTATTGCAAGGCATTAATGAGGCATCAGACAAATTTGATGACATTTTAAAAACCTTTGATAGGTATTTCAACCTGAGGAGCAATAAGATTCTAGAAAGGGAAATATTTAACAGAAGGGTCCAGAAACTAGGTGAAACAGTTGATAATTTTATTAATGACCTTTACTGACTATCTGAAGGATGTGAATATGGAGACCTAAAAGCAGAATTTATAAGAGACTGCATTGTAGTAGGAGTTGTTGATGAATCCCTATCCGATTTTTTGCAGTCTAAGGAAGACCTCACTCTAGACAAAGTCAGATGGTGAGACAAGTAGAGGTCTGGAAGAAGAACAGAGCAATCCTGAGAGGTGAAGAAAGACCTATTGTTCAAGAAAGCTCCAGCCACCATACAGTTCCTAATCAGAGGGTTGTAAAAGAAGCACCAGAAAAGAAGCTACACTGGGGAGGGGGGAATGCGGGGGAAATGCAAGACACCGTGAAACCCTGCCAGGGCTGTGGCACCTAAAGACCTGCAACTGTGAACAGTGTCCTGCAAACAAAGCAGAATACTTCCACTGTAAGAAAATAGGCCATGTTGGTAAGATGTGCCAAAGTAAAATCTCTACTCCTACAAGTTCGAAAGAAAAAGTCTTCAAGCAGAGAGTTGTTAATGAAGTTGAACAATCTCCATCAGGAGGAAAAACTTCCTTGGCGAGATCAATGATCCTAATCAAGCATTTTGGTCTACAGATGTATATGTCGATGGACATATCACTAATTTTAAACTGGGCACGAACAAGTGTAATGGTCTTATCAGACAACAAACCGTGGTTTTCAATGCATTATTTGCAAAAGTCAGTTACATGGCCCAGGAGGGATTTAACTGAAAGTCAAGGGAAAGCTACAGGTAATACTCCAGTACAAGGGAAAGCAGATATTGGAAACACAGTATGTTCTACGGAATCAAGGATTCTCTCTCTTAAATAGAAGAGCTTGTATTGACCTTCAACTCATAAGACAAATAAAAGAAGTAAAGCAGCAGCAATCCAAAAAAAAGAGACTTCCCAAAATTATTTACTGGTCTACGAATACTGAATACAACATTATGTTGAGAAAAGATGCTAACCAGTATGCCTTTTCATGCCTAGGAAAATACCGTTCCCACTAATGAAGCAAGTCCAACATCAGCTAGAAGATGGGAGTCATTTCTCCTGTCACTGAACCTACAGAGTGGTGTTTAGGAATGGTTCCAGTTCCTAAACCTAATGGTACTCTTCGCATTTGCTTAATAAGGCTGTGGCAAAAAAAGTTCATCTGATGTCCTCAGTGGACAAAAGCTTGGCAAAGTTATCCAAAAGTACTATGTTCACGAAGCTTGACCTAAGTGGCTTTTGGCAAGTTTCATTGGATAACAAGTCAAGGTTACTGATCACCTTCATTATTCCATTTGGAAGATTTTGCTTTAATCGTTTACCATTCGGTACAATTTCGGCACTGGAAATATTCCAAAGAACTATGTCGAACATTCTATAGGGTCTTAAAGGAGTAATATGCCATACGGACGACATTTTAGTCCATGGTGAATCCATTGAAGAACATGACCTGACGGTTAGAGCGGTTTTGAATCGTCTACGAGAAGAAGGCCTGACACTTAATGAAAAGTGTGAATTTTCAAAAATGTCTTTAGGACACATTGTTAGTAGCAATGCCATAAAGGCAGACCTGCAAAAGAGAAGAACCATTTGTGAATTCCCACTTCCTACTTCTGTCCAAGATCTTCAACAATTCCTTGGAATGGTTAATCAGTTGACAAAATTTTTACCCAATCTAGCACAAGTTACTGAGCCCTTATAACAACTATTAAGGAAAGCTCGAGCATGGCATTGAGATGAACATCAGGAGCAAGCATTTCAAAGGATCAAGGAGATGCTGATTTCACGGGATATCTTAGCACATTATAACCCCTCACCTGCCAACCACAACTGCAACAGACGCCTCATCTACAGGGATAGGGGCAATCCTTGATCGAGAATAGCCAGATGGATGTCAAAGACCAGTTTATTATGCATCACAAGCATTGTCTGAGATTGAAACGAGATACCCTGTCATAGACGAAGAAGGTCTCGCAGTCACGTGGGCTTGTGAGAAGTTCTGAGATTATATTATCAGCTTAAAGGTTGTCATGAAGAAAGACCACAAACCCCTAGTTTCCTTACTTGATGAAAAAGCACACGCTAGGATGCCTCCGAGAATCCCAAGATTCTGGTTGAGGCTAATGAGGTTCATGTATGGAACAGTATGTGTACAGAGCAAGCATCAAATGACAGCATATGCATTGTCCAGAGCTACTGTTGACCATCCTATACAACAGAATATTAATTTTATTCATGAAATTGGGTCATGTTCTCAGTTCACTGCATCACAATGGCCGGCAAGTTCAAAAAGGCTCCAAGAAAGTCGTTATGCTCAGATGCAAGATGAGGAATGCGTCTATATCTGCCACTATTGCAAGCAAGGCTGGCCGCAACAGAGTCCCAGTGGTAAGAGGATGAAAATTTTCTTTGAACCCAGAAGGCATTTTATTTTCTGGTATATGATGACGGGCTGGTGCTTCTAGATTCACTCCAGGTAGACATCTTGGAGAAGATACACCAGGGCCACTTGGGTACAACGAAATATAGAGCATTGGCTCAGTTATCCATGTGGTGGCCAAGAGTATCGCAAGATATGGAAGAAATGATTTCGAATAACCAGTTATGAGCAGTGCACAGAAAAGATCAGAGGGAACCCCTTATCTCTGCCCATTTCCCAACCAGACTGTGAGAATTTTTGGGGATGCATCTATTCAAGTTTAATGAAAAATCCTACCTGATTGTCATCAACTATTTTTCAAGGTGGATTGAGGTCAACTGTTTGTACACAACGACAATAGAGACAGTCATCTGAGTGTTCCAGGAAATCTTTGCAACACATGGTATACCTAACCAGATAGTTTCCGATAATGGATCACAATTTTCAAACAACTGCTTCATGCACTTTGTGGAAAACTGTGGATACATCTGACAAGTTCCCCGAGATGTCCACAATCTAATGGTGAAGCTGAGAGAGGAGTCAGAACTATCAAAGCACTGTTGAAAAATGAAGATTTTCAAATGACACCCCTGAACTACAGAACTACTCCATTGCTATGTGGATTAGCATCATCAGAACAGTTGATGCGAAGGAAGCTTAGAACACAATCTCCAATTTTCCCATAAAGTTACTTCCAGGGCTAGAAGTCCAGGATTATCAGAGAGTTCAAGACAGAAAAGTCTTACCGAAAGCAAAAGGCTGTAATTATTAATAAGAAATGCCATATCAGGAACCTACCTAGGTTGACAGAAGGACAAAAAGTATGGGTATGAGACAAAGGCAGAGAAGGAGTAATTGTCCAGAGAGATGAGAATCAACAGAGATCTTACTTAGTGCATATTTCGGAACGTACTATAAGAAGAAACAGGAGGAATCTTATTCCTATTCATCAAAGACGTCAATCAGTCATATATTTGGACAACCCAGATGTTGAACTGTAAATTCAGAAAGCAGCGGATACTACAAACCTCAATGAAAGCCATCCAAGTCAAGAAACAAAGAGTTCAGAGAAAGACTATTGATCTTCCGAGTCTGACAACAACAAAGATTGAATTTGTGATGGCAGTGACTTGGGGCGTGGGGTGGGGGGGTGGGGGGGGGGAGAGATGGGTAGTATGTAAAAATAAAAATGTAAAAAAAAAGTGAACGTAGAAATATATACATATGGGTAAAGACTTGGGAAGTGCAGTATAAGGGTCTGAAAGGGTTAATGATTAAGACAGTGTAAGGAATACCTCCCAGCATGATGATGTAAGAGATCACATGTGAGAGAGACTGGAGGGAGATGCGATGTGGAATCAGAGAAGTCATACAGACTTGTGTAAAGCTGTACGTAGTTAGAATGTAATAAAATAGTTATTGTTCAAAGTACTGAAGACTCAGTAATCTCTCTAAGCTAGACGAACTAGGTATACTAAGGTGGTAGCAGAAAAACCAAACATACAACAGTACACAGTGGTGATAGTGGAATTCCAGTTTGCCATACTTGTGATTAAGAATTTTGAAATCCAACTCTCATTTTTGCTTCAATAGAGCCATTTTTATTCCATATTCTCAATTTTTAAAATTCTCATCCTTGCTTTCAAACCCCTCCATGGCCTCATCCCTCCCTATGTAACTTACTGCAACCCCTACACCCTGCTGAAGAGAGTGGAAGTGGAGATAACGGAAGCATTTGCCATAATGTTCCAATCTTCCCAAGATACAGGAGAGAACAACAAACAAAGATAATTACAGCACAGGAACAGGCCCTTCGGCCCTCCAAGCCTGCGCCGATCCAGATCCTCTCTCTAAACATGTCGCCTATTTTCTAAGGTTCTGTATCTCTTTTCTTCCTGCCCATTCATGTATCTGTCTAGATACATCTTAAAAGACTCCATCGTGCCCGCATCTACCACCTCCGCTGGCAATGCGTTCCAGGTGCCCACCACCCTCTGCGTAAAGAACTTTCCACGCATATCCCCCCTAAACTTTTCCCCTTTCACTTTGAACTCGTGTCCTCTAGTAATTGAAACCCCCACTCTGGGAAAAAGCCTCTTGCTATCCACCCTGTCTATACCTCTCATGATTTTGTACACCTCAATCAGGTCCCCCTTCAACCTCCGTCTTTCTAATGAAAATAATCCTAATCTGCTCAACCTCTCTTCATAGCTAGCGCCCTCCATACCAGGCAACATCCTGGTGAACCTCCTCTGCACCCTCTCCAAAGCATCCACATCCTTTTGATAATGTGGCGACCAGAACTGTACGCAGTATTCCAAATGTGGCCGAACCAAAGTCCTATACAACTGTAACATGACCTGCCAACTCTTGTACTCAATGCCCCGTCCGATGAAGGAAAGCATGCCGTATGCCTTCTTGACCACTCTATTTACCTGCGTTGCCACCTTCAGGGAACAGTGGACCTGAACACCCAAATCTCTCTGGACATCAATTTTCCCCAGGACTTTTCCATTTACTGTATAGTTCACTCTTGAATTGGATCTTCCAAAATGCATCACCTCGCATTTGCCCTGATTGAACTCCATCTGCCATTTCTCTGCCCAACTCTCCAATCTATCTATATTCTGCTGTATTCTCTGACAGTCCCCTTCACTATCTGCTACTCCACCAATCTTAGTGTCGTCTGCAAATTTGCTAATCAGTATACCTATACTTTCCTCCAAATCATTAATGTATATCACAAACAACAGTGGTCCCAGCACGGATCCCTGTGGAACACCACTGGTCACACGTCTCCATTTTGAAAAACTCCCTTCTACTGCTACTCTCTGTCTCCTGTTGCCCAGCCACTTCTTTATCCATCTAGCTAGTACACCTTGGACCCCAAGCGCCTTCACTTTCTCCATCAGCCTGCCATGGGGAACCTTATCAAACGCCTTACTGAAGTCCATGTATATGACATCGACAGCCCTTCCCTCATCAATCAACTTTGTCACTTCCTCAAAGAATTCTATTAAGTTGGTAAGACATGACCTTCCCTGCACAAAACCATGTTGCCTATCACTGATGAGCCCATTTTCTTCCAAATGGGAATAGATCCTATCCCTCAGTATCTTCTCCAGCAGCTTCCCTACCACTGACGTCAGGCTCACCGGTCTATAATTACCTGGATTATCCCTGCTACCCTTCTTAAACAAGGGGACAACATTAGCAATTCTCCAGTCCTCCGGGACCTCACCCGTGTTTAAGGATGCTGCAAAGATATCTGTTAAGGCCCCAGCTATTTCCTCTCTCGCTTCCCTCAGTAATCAGGTGCCAAAGGATTGGAGAGTGGCAAATGTTACACCCTTATTCAAGAAAGGATATAAGGACATTCCATGGAACTACAGGGCGGTCAGTTTAACTTCAGTGGTGGGCAAAGTTTTAGAAATAACAATCAGGGAAAAAACTCAGTAGGCAATTGTAGAGCCTTTGAGTTAATTAAGCAGAGCCAGCACGGATTTGTAAAAGGCTTGACTAGTAGTTGTAGTGACTGACTAATTGAATTTTTTTGATGAAGTAACAGAAGAAGGTTGATGAAGGGAAAGCAATGGATTGTCGATATAGATTTTGAGAGAGCTTTTGATAAAGTACCACTTAAAGGCTGATTAACAAAATTGAGGCTTATGGAATAGGAGGGTCAGTGTCAGCTTGGATAAAAAATTGGCTTAAGGATGAAAAACTGCAAGTAGTGGTAAATGGTTATTTTTCAGACTGGAAAATGGGAGACAGTTGTGTTCCCCAAGGTTCAGTGCTCGGACCACTGCTTTTTAAAATATATATAAATGACTTGGATGTTGGAATACAGAGTAAAATTTCAAAATTAGTCGATGACACCAAACTTATAGTTATGAAAGGCAGTGAGGATGATACCAGTCGAATACAACAGGGCATAGATAGGCTAGCAGAATGGGCAGACAAGTGGCAGATGGAATTTAATACAGAGAAGTGTGAGGTGATGCATTTTGGCAGATGGGATAGGGAGAGGCAATATAGACCTAATGGCACATTTCTAAAGAGTGTACAGAGACAGAGGGGCCTGGGGCTCGTGTACATTGATCTTTGAAGGTGGCAGGACATATTGAGACTAGTTAGCAAAGTATCTGGGATCTTAGGATTTGTGTATAGAGGTATTGAGTACAAAAGCAGGAAGTTATGCTGAACTTTTATAAAGCTCTGGTTCGGCCACAGCTGGACTATTGCATCCAGTTCTGGTCACCACATTTTAGGAAGGATGTGAGGGTCCTAGAGAGGGTGCAGAAGAGATTTACCAGAATGGTTCCAGGGATGAGAGATTTTAGTTGCAAGGTTAGATTGAGAAGCTGGGGTTGTTCTCCATGGAGCAAAGGAGATAAAGGTGCACAAGATTATCCCAGGTTTAGATAATAGCTGTAACCATTAGTGATGGTACAAATACTGGAGACATGAATAGAATCATAGAATCATTGAAAGTTTAAGGCACAGAAAGAGCCATTTGGACCATCGTGTCTGTGCTGGCCGAAGAATGATCCACCTATTCTAATCTCACCTTCCGGCATTTGGTCCGTAGTCCTGAAGATTACGGCACTTGAGGTGCACATCCAGACTTCTTTTGAATGAGTTGAGGGTTTCTGCCTCAACTACCCTTTCAGGCAGTGAGTTCCAGACCCCCACCACTCTCTGGGTGAAAAGGTTTTTCCTCATCTCCCCTCTAATTTTTCTGCCAATCACTTTAAATCTATGCTCCCCTATGACCTCTCTGCTAAGGTGAATAGAGCCTTCACCTCCACCCTATCCCGGTCCCTCAAAATTTTGTACATTTCGATCAGATCTCCCCTCAGCCTTCTCTGTTCCAAGGAGAACAACCCCAGCCGATCCAATCTTTCCTTATAGCTGCATTTTTCCAGTCCTGGCAACATCGTCGTCAAACTCCTCTGAACCCTCGCTCGTGCAGTTAAATCCTTTCAGTAATGACGTGAGCAGAACTGCACACAGTACTCAAGTTATGGCCTAACCAATGAGTTATACTGTTCCACAGAACCTCTCTGCTCTTAAATTCTATACCTCGGCAAATAAAGGAAAGCATTCCATATGCCTTCTTAACCACCTTATCGACCTGTCCTTACTACCTTCAGAAATCTGTGGACATTCACTCCAAGGTCCCTCACTTCCTCTACATTTCTCAGTAGGCGGTGGCGTAGTAGTATTATCACTGAACTAGTAACCCAGAGACCCAGGGTATTCCTTTGGGGACATGAGTTCACATCCCACCACAGCAGAAGGTGGAATTTGAATTTAATTAATAAATCTGGAATTAATAGCGAGTCTAATGATGGCCATGAAACCATTGTCAATTGTTGTAAAAACCCATCTGGTTCACTAATTAGGGAAGGAAATCTGCTGTCCTTACCTGGTCTGGCCTACATGTGACTCCAGACCCACAGCAATGTGGTTAACTCTTACATGCCCTCTGAAATGGCCTAGCAAGCCACTCAATTGTACCTAACCGCTACGAAGTCAATAAAAAGGAATGAAAGCGGACAGACCATCCGGCATCGACCTAGGCACCGGAAACGACAACGGCAAACCCAGCCCTGTCGACCCTGCAAAGTCCTCCTTACTAACATCTGGGGGCTTGTGCCAAAGTTGGGAGAGCTGTCTCACAAACTAGTCAAGCAACAGCCTGACATAGTCATACTCACGGAATCATACCTTACAGACAATGTCCCAGACACTGCCATCACTATCCCTGGGTATGTCCTGTCCCACCGGCAGGACAAACCCAGCAGAGGTGGTGGCACAGTGGTATACAGTAGGGAGGGAGTTGCCCTGGGAGTCCTCAACATCGACTCCGGACCCCATGAAGTCTCATGGCATCAGATCAAACATAAACAAGGTAACCTCCTACTGATTACCACCTATCGCCCTCCCTCAGCTGATGAGTCAGTACTCCTCCATGTTGAACACCACTTGGAGGAAGCACTGAGGGTGGTAAGGGCACAAAATGTACTCTGGGTGGGGGACGTCAATGTCCATCACCAAGAGTGGCTCGGTAGCACCACTGCTGGCCGAGTCCTAAAGGACATAGCTGCTAGACTGGGTCTGTGGCAGGTGGTGGGGGAACCAACACGAGGGAAGAACATACTTGACCTCGTCCTCACCTATCAGCCTGCCACAGTTGCATCTGTCCATGACAGTATTGGTAGGAGTGACCACCGCTCAGTCCTCGTGGAGACGAACTCCCGCCTTCACATTGAGGATACTGTCCATTGTGTTGTGTGGCACTATCACCGTGCTCAATGGGATAGATTTCGAACAGATCTAGCAATGCAAAACTGGGCATCCATGAGGCGCTGTGGGCCATCAGCAGCAGCAGAATTGTACTCAACCACAATCTGAAACTTCATGGCATATCCCCCACTCTACCATTACCATCAAGCCAGGAGACCAACCCTGGTTCAATGAAAAGTGCAGGAGGGGATGCCAGGAGCATCACCAGGCGTACCTCAAAATGAGGTGTCAACCTGGTGAAGCTACAACCCAGGACTACCTGCATGCCAAACTGCGTAAGCAGCATGCGATAGACAGAGCTAAGCGATCCCATAACCAACGGATCAGATCTAAGCTCTGCAGTCCTGTCACATCCAGCCGAGAATGGTGGTGGACAATTAAACAACTAACTGGAGGAGGTGGCTCCACAAATATCCCCATCCTCAATGATGGGGGAGCCCAGCACATCAGTGCGAAAGATAAGGCTGAAGCATTTGCAACAATCTTCAGCCAGAAGTGCTGAGTTGATAATCCATCTCGGCCTCCTCCTGAAGTCCCCAGCATCACAGATGCCAGACTTCAGCCAATTCGATTCACTCCGCGTGATATCAAGAAACGACTGAAGGCACTGGATACTGCAAAAGCTATGGGCCCTGACAGTATTCCGGTAATAGTACTGAAGACGTGAGGTGCAGAACTTGCCGCGCCCCTAGCCAAGCTGTTCCAGTACAGCTACAACACTGGCATCTATCCTGCAATGTGGAAAATTGCCCAGGTATGTCCTGTACACCAAAAGCAGGACAAGTCCAATCCGGCCAGCTACCGTCCCATCAGCCTACTCTCAATCATCAGCAAAGTGATGGAAGGTGTCATCAACAGTGCCATCAAGTGGCACTTGCTTAGCAATAACCTACTCAGTGACGCTCAGTTTGGGTTCCGCCAGGGCCACTCAGTTCCTGACCTCATTACAGCCTTGGTTCAAACATGGACAAAAGAGCTGAACTCAAGAGGTGAGGTGAGAGTGACTGCCCTTGACCTCAAGGCAGCATTTGACCGAGAATGGCATCAAGGAGCCCTAGCAAAACTGAGGTCAATGAGAATCAGGGGGAAAACCCTCCGCTGGCTGGAGTCATACCTAGCACAAAGGAAGATGGTTGTGGTTGTTGGAGGTCAATCATCTTAGCTCAAGGACATAACTGCAGGAGTTCCTCAGGGTAGTGTCCTGGGCCCAACCATCTTCAGCTGCTTCATCAATGACCTTCCTTCAATCATAAGGTCAGAAGTGGGGATGTTCGCTGATGATTGCCCAATGTTCAGCACCATTCGTGACCCCTCAGATACTGAAGCAGTCCGTGCAGAAATGCAGCAAGACCTGGACAATATCCAGGCTTGGGCTGATAAGTGGCAAGTAACTTTCACGTCACACAAGTGCCAGGCAATGACCATCTCCAACAAGAGAGAATCAAACCATCTCCCCTTGACATTCAACGGCATTACCATCGCTGAATCCCCCACTATCAACATCTTAGGGGCTACCATTGACCAGAAACTGAACTGGAGTAGCCATATAAATACCGTGGCTACAAGAGCAGGTCAGAGGCTAGGAATCCAGAGGCGAGTAACTCACCTCCTGACTCCCCAGAGCGTGTCCACCATCTACAAGGCACAAGTCAGGTGTGTGATGGAATACTCTCCACTTGCCTGGATGGGTGCAGCTCCAACAACACTCAAGAAGCTCAACACCATCCAGGACAAAGCAGCCTGCTTGATTGGCACCCCATCTACAAACATTCACTCCCTCCACCACCGACGCACAGTGGCAGCAGTGTGTACCATCTGTAAGATGCACTGCAGCAATGCACCCAGTCTCCTTCGACAGCACCTTCCAAACCCGCGACCTCTACCAACTAGAAGGACAAGGGCACACTTACATGGGAACACCACCACCTGCAAGTTCCCCTCCAAGTCACACACCATCCTGACTTGGAACTATATCGCCGTTCCTTCACTGTCGCTGGGTCAAAATCCTGGAACTCCCTTCCTAACAGCACTCTGGGCGTACTGTCACTGGGTCAAAATCCTGGAACTCCCTTCCTAACAGCACTGTGGGTGTACCTGCCCCACATGGACTGCAGCGGTCCAAGAAGGCAGCTCACCACCACCTTCTCAAGGGCAATTAAGGATGGGCAATAAATGCTGGCCTGGCCAGCGACGCCCACATCCCATGAATGAATTTAAAAAAAAATTCCCGTTAATTATGTATTCCTTTGCCTTGTTTGACTTCCCAAATGCGTCACCTCACACTTCTCCAGGTTGAATACCATTTACCACTTGTCTGCCCATTTGACCAGGCCATCAATATCTTCCTGCAGCCTACAGCTGCCCTCCTCGCCATCTACCACACGGCCAATCTTTGTGTCGTCTGCAAACTTCTTAATCATGCCACCTACATTTATGTCCAGGACGTTAAGAAATTACCACAAAAAGATGAGGACCTGGAACTGAGCCCTGCGGAATGCCACTGGAAACAGCTGTCCAATCGCTAAAACACCCGTCAACAATTACCCTTTGTTTCCTGTCACTGAGCCAATTTTGTTTCCACCTTGCTGCATTTCTCTGGATCTCATGGAATTTTCTTTTTTTAACCAGTCTGCCATGTGGGACCTTGTCAAAAGCCTTACTAAAATCCATGTAGACCACATCAACTGTACTACCCTCACCTATCTTCCTCATTACTTCTTCAAAAAAGTTGATCAAGTTGGTCAAACAAGATCTTCCCTTAGCAAATCCATGTTGATTATTCTTGATTAACCTATGCCTTTCTCGTGACAGTTTATCCTTTCTCTTAGAATGGATTCCATTAATTTGCCCACTTCTGAGGTTAGACTGACTGGCCTGTAATTATTCGCTCTATCTTTCGCTCCCTTTTTAAACAGAGCAGTTCTCCAATCCCCTGGCACCACACCTGTATCCCGTGAGGATTGGAAAATCATGGTCAGACCTTCTGCTGTTTCCTCCCTTGCTTCTTTGAACAGCCTAGGGTACATTTCATCTGGCCCTGGGAATTTATCAGCTTTAAGGATGCGAATCCCATTAATGCTTCCTCTCTCCCTATGTTTATCACATCCAATACTTCACACTCTTCCTCCTTAACTACAGTATCTGCATCGTCCCCCTCTTTTGTGAAGACAGACGCAAAGTATTCATTAAGAACCATACCAACATCTTCTGCCCCTGCACATAGATTACCTTTTTGGTCTTTTTTTTTTAGATTAGAGATACAGCACTGAAACAGGCCCTTCGGCCCACCGAGTCTGTGCCGACCATCAACCACCCATTTATACTAATCCTACACTAATCCCATATTCCTACCAAACATCCCCATCTGTCCCTATATTTCCCTACCACCTACCTATACTAGTGACAATTTATAATGGCCAATTTACCTACCAACCTGCAAGTCTTTTGGCTTGTGGGAGGAAACCGGAGCACCCGGAGAAAACCCACGCAGACACAGGGAGAACTTGCAAACTCCACACAGGCAGTGCCCAGAATCGAACCCGGGTCCCTGGAGCTGTGAGGCTGCAGTGCTAACCACTGCGCCACTGTGCCTACACTGTGCCTACACTGGGCCCTACTCCCTTCTTAGTTATGCTCTTTACTCTTAATGTATTGCTAAAACAGGTTTGGATTCACCTTGATAATGCTTGCCAATATTCTTTCATGCCCTCTCTTTGCTTTCCTAATTTCCTTTTTGATTTCACCCCTCCACTTTCTATAATCCTCTCGGCTTTCTGTAGTATTGAGTTCTCGGTGTTGGACATAAGGTTTCCTTTTCTGCCTTATCTTACCCTGTAATCTCCTTAACATCCATGGGGCTCTAGATTTGGCTGTCTCACCCTTTTTCTTGTGGGAACATGTTTACTCTGAACCCCTTGAATTTCCCCTTTGACTGTCTCGCACTGTTCCGATACTGATTTACCTTCATGTAGCTGTTTCCAGTCCACTTTCGCTAAATCCTGTTTAATAACATTGGCCTTGCCCCAGTTGAGAACTTTAGCTCCTGTTCTGTCTCTGTCCTTTTCCATAATTATGTTAAAACTGACTGAATTATGATCACTCCCACCAAAATGCTGTCCCACTGCCACTCCTTCCACCTGCCCAGCTTCATTTCCTAAAACTAAAACTGCACCCTCTCTTGTTGGACTTGCTACGTATTGGCCAAAAAAGTTCTCCTGAATGCACCTCAATTCCATTTACACTAAAACTATCCCAGTTAATATTGCGATAATTAAAATCCCCTACTATTACTGCCCTATTATTTTTGTACTTCCCAGAGATTTGCCTACATATCTGCTCTTCTATCTTCCTCTGACTGTTTGGGGGGCTATAGTAGACTCCCAGCAGTGTGATTCCTCCTTTTTTGTTCCTTAGCTCAATCCATATGGCTTTATTTGATTAACCTTCCAACGTATCATCCCTTCTCACAGCTGTAATAGTTTCTTTAACCAAAATTGCCACGCCCCCTCCTTTCTCATCCCCCTCCCTATCACATCTGAAAATCCTCTCACCAGGATCGTTGAACTGCCATTCCTGTCCTTCCTTAAGCCATGTTTCTGTAATAGCTGTGCTATCATACTGCCACGGGGCTATCTGTGCCCTCAGCTCATTTGCTTTATTTGCTATACTCCTTGAATTGAAATCGATGCCCTTGAGCACTGCCAAACTCTTTTTTAAAATTTGCTATCCTTTGTTTCCTCTGTCTTCCAGACTCATCCATTAACTTTCGGCCTTCCATTTTCATTTCTGATTTTGTCCCAACTGGGTATACCATCAGGTCCCCATCCCCCTGCCAAACTAATTTAAACCTCCCAACAGCACTAGCAAAAAGTTGCGCAAGGAACTCAGTCCTTACTCTGTTCAGGTGCAACCCGTCTGGCCTGTACAGGTCCCATCTCCCCCAGAGCTGGTCCCAATGTCCCCGGAATCTGAAGCCCTCCCTCCTGCACCATCTTTCCAGCCACACATTCATCTGTTTTAGTTTAGTTTAAGTTTAGTTTAAAGATACAGCACTGAAACAGGCCCTTCGGCCCACCGAGTCTGTGCCGACCATCAACCACCCATTTATACTAATCCTACACTAATCCCATATTCCTACCACATCACCACCTATATATTTCCCTACCACCTACCTATACTAGGGGCAATTTATAATGGCCAATTAACCTATCAACCTGCAAGTCTTTGGCATGTGGGAGGAAACCGGAGCACCCGGAGGAAACCCACGCAGACACAGGGAGAACTTGCAAACTCCGCACAGGCAGTACCCAGAATTGAACCCGGGTCCCTGGAGCTGTGAGGCTGCGGTGCTAACCACTGCGCCACTGTGCCGCCCCACTGTGTCTTATCCTTTTATTCCTGTACTCACTTGTGCGTGACAGTGGGAGTAATCCGGAGATGACTACTTTGGGTCTTGCTTGCTAATTTCTTACCTAGCTCCCTAAATTCTGACTGCAAGATCACATCCCTCTTTCTACCTATGTCCTTGGTTCCGATGTGGACCACAACTTCTGGATGCTGTGCAGCCCCTCAGTGACATCCTTGACCCTGGCACCAGGGAGGCAACACACCATCCTGGATTCACATCTGCGGCCACAGAAACGTCTGTCTCTTCCCCTGACTGTTGAATCACCTATCACTATGGCTTTTCCAGTCTTCTTTGTACCTCCCTGTGCAGCTGAGCCACCTGTAGTGCCATGGACCTGGCTCTGTCTGCACTCCACAGGTGAAGTATCACTTTCCTCAGTATTCAGAACTGAATACCTGTTGGACATTGAGATGCACTCGGGAGTCTCCTGCACCACCTGCCTGATTCTTTTTGATTGCCTGGTGGTCACCCATTCCCTCTCTCCCTGCATACTCTTAAGCTGTGGAGTGACTACATCTACAAACGTGCTATCCACGTAGCTCTCATTCTCATGAATGCACCGCAGTGTCGCCAGCTGCCTCTTAAGTTCCAAAACCCGGAGCTTAAGCTGCCGTAATTGACCACACTTCCTGCACAAATGGTTCTTCAGGATACGCAAAGCATCCTGGAGCTCCCACATAGCACAGGAGATGCATTCTTGAGGTTGAAGCACCCCTGCCATCCCTTTTATTTATTTGAACGTTGTGTGCAAGAGATGCAGGGGGAATGTGAGGAAGAACTTTTTTACGCAGTGAGTGATAATGACCTAGAACTCTCTGCCTACGAGAGTGGTGGAAGCGAAAACAATCAATGATTTCAAAAGTGATGATTTAGATGTGAATATAGGAGGTATGATCAATAAGTTCGCAGATGACAAGAAAATTGTTGGTGTCGTAAATAGTGAGGAGGAAAGCCTTAGATTACAGGATGATATAGATGGGCTGGTAAGATGGGCAGAGCAGTGGCAAATGGAATTTAATCCTGAGAAGTGTGAGGTGATGCATTTTGGGAGGACTAACAAGGCAAAGGAATATACAATGGATGGTCGGACCCTAGGAAGTACAGAGGGTCAGAGGGACCTTGGTGTACTTGTCCATAAATCACTGAAGGCACAGGTAGATGAGATGGTTAGGAAGGCATATGGGATACTTGCCTTTATTAGCCGAGGCACAGAATATAAGAGCAGGGAGGTTATGCTGGAGCTGTATAAAACACTAGTTAGGCCACAGCTGGAGTACTGTGTACAGTTCTGGTTGTCGCATTATCGGAAGTATGTGATTGCACTGGAGAGGGTGCAGAGGAGATTCACCAGGATGTTGCCTGGGCTGGAGCATTTCAGCTATGAAAAGAGACTGGATAGGCTAGGGTTGTTTTCCTTAGAGCTGAGAAGGCTGAGGGGGGGGGGACCTGATTGTTGTATACAAAAATTATGAAGGGCAGAGATAGGGTAGATAGGAAGAAACTTTTTACCTTAGCAGAGGGGTCAATAACCAGGGGACATAGATTTAAGGTAAGGGGCAGGAGGTTTAGAGGGGATTTGAGGAAATGTTTTTTCACCCAGAGGGTGGTTGGCATCTGAAATACACTGTCTGAAGGGGTGGTAAAGGCAGGAACCCTGACAACATTTAATAAGTATTTAGATGAGCACTTGAAATGCCATAGCATACAAGCCTACGGGCCAAGTGCTGGAAAATAGGATTAGAATAGATAGGTGCTTGATGGCTGGCACGGCCACGATGGGCTGAAGGGCCTTTTTCTGTGCTGTAGCACTCTGTGACTCCATTGCACTTGAAGTGAATCGACTAGGAGGGCTACAGGTATTGAGCAGGGGATAGGGACACACTGGAGTGCTTGACAGAGAGCAGACATGAACTTGCTGGGCTGAATGGCCTCCTCTTGTGTTGTAATAATGAATTGTCAGAGTACAGCACTCTTCCAATTCTGGCTTCTTGCTTATCCCCTATTTCAATTGTTCCAACAGTGGTGGCCTTGCCTTCAGCCACTTGGGCCCCAAGCTCTGGAATTCCCTCCTTGAACCTCTCCACCTCTCTCTCCTTTATCATTCCTTAAAAATTATCTCTTTGATGAATCTTTTGATCGCCCGTCCAAATATCTTTCTGTGGCTCAGTGTCAAATTATGCCTGATAATGCTCCTCTGAAGCACCTTGGGATGTTTTTACTACGTAGCTCTATATAAATGCAAGTTGTTATTTTCTCCAGATGGATCTTGTATTGTTCGTATTCTGAGGGATTATTGTTTAATTAAGGTACTGAAATCCTCTTACATGACTTCATTGAACTGTGATTTAGCCAATGTGATTTATTTCTAAATCCATCATTGGTTCTATTTCTCTAGTTTTTCATGCTGCCCTTGTAACAGTTAACATCAGCTTGACTAAGATTTTACCACTCTTGCATCTGGGCAAGAATGTATGTGATCAAGCCTTGCTTCCGGAGTTGAGCAGATAACCCAAGCTGACACTTCATAGCTACACAACGTTACCAGAGGTACAGTCCTTAGGATGAGATGTTAAACCGAGTTTGTTCAGGTGAAGTACCCTACTGCACTTTTTGATGAAGGCTGGGAAGTTCTGCTGATGCCTCAATAAACACCACCAAAAAACAAATCATTCAGTGCACAGCAGCTCGTGGGAATTGATGATCCAGAACGGCTGTCTGAGGTGAGTTCTCTCTTGTGACTTGGTCGATATTTATCTCTCGACCAATATCATTAAAAGAAACAAAAACAGATGACCCGGTCATTTATCACAGTATTGCTGTATGTGGCAGCTTGCTGTGTGCAGATTGGTTGTGCATTTCCTGCATTACAGCAGTGGCAGCACTTCCAAAATACTTCATTGGCTGATGTCCTGAGATCATGAAAGGTGCTATATAAATCCAAGTCTCTCTTCCTACATAACAAAAGTTGTTACTCTCCAAAAGCAGTGGATTATGTTAAGTACCCTTACATGTTTGACTGATGTGATATTTATTCTTTAAACAGAATAAAAAGAGCTTGTTATTTTTAGTACATTTCACGTCCTCAGGATGCACCAAAGCTTTACAGCAACTGAGAACCTTTCGAGTAAAAGCAAAATACTGCAGATGCTGGAAATCTGAAATAAAAACAAAAAGTGCTGGAAATACTCAGCATCTGTGGAGAGAGAAGCAAAGTCAGCGAGAACCTTTTGAGTTTGATCTCTGTTCTAATATTGGCTAATACAGCTGCCAATTTGCAAACACTGCAATGAATAAACAGATGATCTCTTTTTTAGTGGTGTTGGTTGAGAGATAAATGTTGGCTAGTTCACCCCTGCTGGTCTTTGTTGTGATGCCCAGCAGGCAACTGAGCCTCAGTTTAACATCTGATCTGAAAGAAGGCACCTGCAATGGTGCAACCCTCCCTGAGTACTACACTGGAATGTCAGCCTAGATTAGGTGCACAGATCGCGAGAGTGGGGCTTGAACCCCTGACCTCTGACACAGAGAAGAAAGTGCACCACTGAGCCACAGCTGGCATTTGGGAATAAAAGAAATATAAGAAATTTGTTATCTTCCTCTCACAGGAACTCGTGAATCTGTTGTTGACTGGCAAGGCTGTCTCCAATGTTTTCAATGATGTCGTGGAGCTGGATTCTGGCAATGGCAACATCACAATCCTCAAAGGAGTTTCAGGACGCAGTGACATAGGACTGCTGTCACTGTTTGAACACTATAGTATCTGCAAGGTATGTGCCCTCAGATCCCACTGCTCAGCACTTTTTATTGCATCTAATTGGATTGCTCTCGTTGTATCAGCACTAGAGTATCTATAAGATATATGCCCTCAGCCCACTGGTTTTGGTGCACCAGATGGTGGAAAGTATAGCCAAGTAGAGAGGCTTTAGTAAGGGTCAACGGTGTCGCCACCTATGAGTTAGGTTTCAGTCAAAGCCAGGATGTCAATGCAATTAATACACAAGAAGGTCATGGGCAGCCTTGAGTGAACAAACATCCTGGAAGGAAATGTGGAAAGAGCCAGTTGGTCTGCTGGCAGAGTTAAAAGGGGCAGTGATGGGTGAGGTGAGCAGGAAAGATTGGGAAGGTTATCTAGAAATAGGTATGCTAGGTGAGCAGGTTGATAGAGGATGGTAGAGTTGGGATTGCTGTTTGTAAGCAGACAATAGAGTCATAGTCATTTATGGCACAGAAGGAGGCCAGTCGGCCAATCTAGTCCATGCCGGCTCTCTATGGAGCTATTTTGTCATTCCCACACCCCGGCTTGATCCCTGTAGCCCTGCAAGTCTATTTCTCTCATCCAACCTCCTCTTGCAATCATTGACTGTCTCTGCTTTCACCACCCTTGTGGGCAGCGAGTTCCAGGGCACTACCACCAGCTGCGTAAAAAGGTGCTTCCTTATATTCTCCTGCATCTTTTGCCCAAAACCTTCATACTGTGTCCCTTAGTTCTTATACCATTAGTTCATGGGAACAGTTTTTCCTTGTCTAACTTATCTAAGCCTGTCATAATCTTGTACACTTCTATTAAATCTCCCCTCAATCTCCTTTGTTCTAAGGAGAACAAACCCAACTTTTCCAGCTAACCTTGTAACTAAAATCCTCCATCCCTGGAACCATTCTGGTAAATCTCCTCTGCACCCTCTCAACGACCCTTACATCCTGATGTGTGGTGACCAAAATTGGCCACAGTATTCCAGTTGGGGCCTAACCAGAGCTTTATAAAAGTCCAGCATAACATCCCGGCTTTTGTACCCAATGCCAGCTATGCCCACACCCTGTGAATGATTAAATTAATTAAAATATATACATACGCAGATATATAAGTAATATTTTGGAGGTGGCAACAAGCAGGCTTTTGCATGGACTAGGTGAGAGAGGCAGCAAGGGGCACAGCCTAGGGCCTGGTATGTGGAAGAGGTATTGAGATGAAGTGGGACAGCGGGCAGCAACACCCTAGACTGGGAAAATCTCAGTAAACTGGGTGAAAGCAAGAGGAGAGCAACACCACGTTTCAGTGACTGTGAATCGTGCCAGAACCACTGTGATCATTGAAGGACGTTACCTGGAAGTGCAGTGTAGCTGGTTGAGGGAGATGTGGACTTGTAACAGTTAGCAGCTGCAGAGGGAATCCAGCAACTTCTCGCTGTGGCGCTGAGAGCAAATCCACTCTACTTGACAGAGTGCAATCTGTGTCTGTTCCCTACATCTGTAAACAAGGGTCTGTGACACAATCACACCACCAGTCTGTCTGCTGCACCTTTTAGTTCTGTAAAGTGGAAGGAAGAAGAATTCTAACCTCATTTAGGGGGAGCAGCACCACCTGGATGGAGCCGTGAGCTTATCCAATGAGTGACTGACTCTCCACACCAGCATTGCATCAAAGCGCAGCTTCTCAACATTGAAGCCAAGTTTTATGTAGCAGCAAATCAATTGCCATCATTGTACAGTGTTGTTGTCATCTCACCTTTCAGCAGTTCGTCTGTCAATGCCATTGTCCTAAGTCTCCCACTTACTGCAGTAAAGGCGACAAATCTGGTGAGAATTAGTGGAAACCAACAGTTTTATTTTATCAGTAAGTTTCAGATTGGCCAGTCAGGTGGATAAGCAGGGGAGGGGTAGCGATGGGAGTGTGATTTAATACCGGCTGCTTTTTGAATGTCACTCCTCTCTCTCTCTCTCTCTCATTAGCAGTTCCGTGAGCTTTGCTCACTTTTCTCTCTGTCCTTAGCCATGTCCTTTTCTTCCCATTATCTCTTAATTAGTGGGTGCCTGAATCCTAAAATGATGCAGCATGGAAAGCCATTCTGCCCATTATGCAACTATTGGTTAAGACCATAAGCGGGCTCAGTTGTGATGTTTTAATGGAAGAATCTTTTTCATAGTCTGGGTTCACTTGCCACTTTGGCGAGGTACAGTAGGGTTGCTAGCATCAATGGAACCATACTTCCATCAAGAAGTCAATGCCTTCAGAAAAGGAGGGGAAAATCAGAACAGGAAGGCAGGGAATGCAATAGTCGGAGCAATTTGAAGATATTGTTCCTGAAATGCTTTGAACACAATCAGTAGAATGCAAATAGAAGCAGGAGTAGGTCATTAGCCTGCTCCACCATTCAATTAAATCACACCTGATCTGCACTGTTCCTCAACCAAATTTACTTGTCTTTGCTCCATTTTCCCCTGATACCCTTATCTGAGAGAAATCTATCAATCTTCAGTTGACCCCAGCATCCACAGCCTTTGGGGCAGAGAACTTCAGATTTCCAGTACCCTTTGTGTCCAAGTACTTTGTAATTTTCCTCCTGAATGGCCTAGCTCTAATTTTAAGATTATGTCCAGTTGTTTGTGATTCCTCTACCAGAGGAAATAGTTTCTCTGTATCTACTCTATTGAATCCTTTTTAACATTTTAAGCACCTCTATCAGCTCAACCCTCAACCTTCCATACACAAATATCCTTCAGATTTTAGTCCCATTTAGAATAATCCTGGTTACAGTCAATAGATAAATTGTTATGCAGGTCAGTACCCTTGTTCTTGGGTTAAAAGAAGTTTCATTTATTTGGAGAATATTGCTTATTGAAATCTGAAAACTCCGAAAAGGCAGAGCCTCATCTCTGGGAAAACCAGGAATTGATGGATATAGGATTTGCCAACTAATGAGGGGTGCTCAAGAGGCCAAAATTGGAAGAAAGCAGAGATCTTCGAGGCTTATAATCATAGAATTTTTCAGCATAAAGGAGGCAATTTGGCCCATCAGGTTTGCACTGCTTCTTTCATAGTAGAGCTGGAGGAGGTTCTAGAGGTTGGGAGAGGCAAGGCTATGGAGGGATTTGAAAGTGAGGATGAGTATTTTAAAATCAAGGTTTTGCTAGATTGGCAGCCAATGTATATTAACGAGCACAGGAGTGATGGGACTAATGTTTTGGTTGTTAATGTGTGAAACTTTTGGTAGCCAGGGAGAGAAACTTGGAGGGGTATTGAAAAGTTAGAAGGGAGAAGATGATGCCTGAAGATCTCTTCAAGGTGTAATTTTCATTGTACACTGTTCATGTAGTTGTTAACCCGTCTTAAACTGACACTGTTGAATCACAACAGAACTTTGAAACCAACATATCAATCAGTGCACTATTGGAGGAAACTAAACTCCCTGGGGGTCAGTATGTTGAATTTAATCATCACGCTATAGAGAAGTGACTTGAAAAGAAAATAAAGCTCCTTTATTTATAAAGTTCCTTTCACGTCTCAAAACGCTTTACAGTCAATGAAGTACTTTTACTTCTAAGTGTAATCACTAATGCAATGTAGAAAATGTGAGAGATTTTAATGCTGAGGAATGGTTATGATGTAGGAAACATGGCAATCAATTTGCATACAGCAAGGTCCCACAAATAGCAGTTTAGTATGGATCAGATAATTTATTTTATTGATCTTAAGTTGAGGGATAAATATTGGCCAGGTCATTTAACTATCTTTACTCAAATTATATTTATCTCTGAAAAAATGGATCTTTCTCTTTTCCAGGTGGGATCCTTCCTGAAAACTCCCAAGTTTCCTGTCTGGGTGGTGTGCAGTGAGAGCCACTTCAGCGTCTTGTTCTGCTTGAAGAAGGAGTTGATGAGTGACTGGAAATTTGAGAGAAGGTTTGATCTGTATTACTATGATGGCCTGGCTAATCAACAGGATGAAATTCGACTCACAATCGGTGGGTAACCTATGAAATGACAATTTTAAAGTATTCCTGTTAGTGAGGGACTAGTGATTGGGGAGGTGGGGGTGGGATGGTGCAGATTCACTAGAATGATACTAGCGCTAATATAATTAAATTACGATTTGGGCGGCACAGTGGTTCGCACCGCAGCCTCACAGCTCCAGCGACCCGTGTTCAATTCTGGGTACTGCCTGTGTGGAGTTTGCAAGTTCTCCCTGTGTCTGCGTGGGTTTCCTCCCGGCTGCTCCGGTTTCCTCCCACAGCCAAAAGACTTGCAGGTTGATAGGTGAATTGGCCATTATAAATTGCCACTAGTATAGGTAGGTGGTAGGGGAATATCGGGACAGGTGGGGATGTGGTAGGAATATGGGATTAGTGTAGGATTAGTATAAATGGGTGGGTAATGGTCGGCACAGACTCGGTGGGCCGAAGGGCCTGTTTCAGTGCTGTATCTCTAAATCTGAATCAAATGAGGATACCTTGCACAGGCTTGTATTCCTGAGTACAGAGATTAAGAGGTGATCTGATTGAGATGTTTAAGATGAGTAAAGGAGTTGATAGGGTAGATAGAAGCTATTTCATCTGGGAGGGTCAACGGTGAGTTCGTAACAAGGGGGCATAATCTTTATAAAGTGCTGGGTTGTCCGGGAACAATGTCGGGAAGCATTTCCTCACACAAAGGGTAGTGGAAATCTGGAACTCTTTCCCAATGAGCTGTTGAGGCTGGGGATCGGTTGAAATTTCAAAACTGAGTTTGTTAGGTTTTTGTTAGGCAAGGGTATTAACGGTAATGGAACCAAGGGCTATAAAGTTAAGATTCAGATCAGCTATGATTTAATAGCGTGGTGGAACAGGCCTGAGAACTGAATGGCCTATGCCTGTTCCTGTGCTGTTTTTACAGTCATAAAGTAATTATGGTGCAGAAGGAGGCCGTTTGATCTGTTGAAATCCATGCTGGCTCTCTAGAGCAATCCAGTCAGTTCCATTCCGCTGCTCTATCCCCGTAGCCCCGCTAGTTTATTTCCCTCAAGTGCCTATTTCCTTTTGAAATCATCGATCGTCTCTACATCACCCTTGTAGGCAGCAAGTTCCATGTCATTACCACTTGCTGAGTAAAAAAAAGTTCTTGCTCACTTCCTCCCTCCCACAATATCTCTTGCCAAAACCTTAAATCTGCCTCCTAGTCCTTGTACCATCAGTTAATGGGAACAGATTTTCTTTGTTGACCTTATCTAAACCTGTCAATAACATCTCCCCTCAACCTCCTCTGCTCCAAGGAGAACAGCCCCAGCTTTTCCAACCTAACCTTGTAGCTGAATTCCCATTTCCTGGAATTGTTCTGGTAAATCTCCTCAGCACCCTCTCAAGGACCTGATGACCTATGGTGACCAGAACTGGACACAATACTCCAGCAGAGCTTTATAAAAGTTCAGCGTAACTTCCCTGCTTTTGTACTCTATATTTATGAAGCCCAAGATCCCATATGCTTTGCTAACTACTCTCTCAATATGTCTTGCACCTTCAATGCTCTATGCATTTGAACCCCCAGATCCCTCTGTCCCTGTACACTCTTTAGTACTGTGCAACCAAGGCTATATTGCCTCTCCCTATCCCTTCTGTCAAACTCTATCACTACACGCTTTTTTGTATTAAATTCCATCTGCCGCTTGTGTACCCATTCTGCTAGCTTATGTCCTGTTGCAGTGGATTGATCTTTGCCACACCTCAAATTTGCTGTCATCGGCAAATTTTGAAATTTTACTCTGTATTCCGATATCTAAGTCATTTATATCTATCAAAAAAATAATGGTTCCAGCACTGACCCTTGGGGACCATCGTTGTCTACCATCCTGCAGTCTGAAAAACACCCATTTATCATGACTCGCTGTTTTCTGTCCTTAAGCCAATTTTTTATTCAAGCTGACGCTGACCCTCCTATTCCATCAGCCTCAATTTTGTTAACCAGCCTATTTGTGGTACTTTATCAAAGGCATAAAATACATACAAACAACATCCATTGCTTTCCGTTTATCAACCTTCTCTGTTACGTAATCAAAAACAAAATTAGATTAGTAAAACAGCATCTGCCTTTTACAAATCTATGCTGGCTCTCTGGCCCTCTCCTAGTGCCTGCTAATATTTTCCTGATTGTTTCTAAAACCTTACCCACCACTGATGTTAAGCTGACCAGCTTGTGTTACTAGGAATGTCCTTACACCCATTCTTGAACAAGGGTGTCACATTTGCCATACTCCAATCCTCTGGCACCTCCCTTATATCTAGATATGATTGCAAGATTATGGAAAGCCCTTCCACTATCTCCACCCCGGCTTTCTTTAGCAACCTGGAATGCAAGTCATCCAGACCAAGTGACTTAACTACTCTACACATAGAGCAGAATGTATTGGAAAGGTTGGCTATCAGTTTTCACCCCGTTCATTACCTCTAACATCTCTGCTTCTACTGATATTTTGTCAGCATCCTCTTCCTTAGTAAACAAAGCACTTATTAAGTATTCTAGCCTTACGCTGCACCTCCAAGCATATATCACCTTCTTCATCCCTTTTAGACTTCAGCCTTTATCTTACTTTGTTTTTTCTTTTTTTTTTCTATTTACATGCAGATAAAAGATTTTTGGGTTCCCAGTCGTGTTAACTGCCATTCTATTCTCATATTCTCTCTTTGCCAGTCTTATTTTCCTCTTCAGTTCCCCTCTCAACTTATTGTATTTGGTCCAGTTCTTGCTTGAAGAATTCATCTGACTTGCATCATACACCCTCTTTTTTTTATTGTTTCATCATATTCTCTATGTCCCTTGTCATCCAAGGAGCCCTGGCTTTGGTCCCTCGACCTTTCCCTCTTGTTGGACTGTACCTAGCCTGTGATTGCAACATCTCTTCCTTAAAGATAAAATGATCACTCTTACCCACGTGTTCTCCCAGAGACTTCGTCCACTTGGCCCACCTCATTCCTCAGCGACAGATCCAACAATGCCACCTTCCTCGTTGGACTGAGAACATATTGGTCAGCGAAGTTCTCCTGAACACATTTCAGAAATTCCTCCCCTCCTGACCCTTTATCTTAATCAATAGTTGGGTAACTAAAGTCCCCCAATATCACCATTCTAGAGTTCTTGGACATCTCTGTGATTTCCCTGCAGATTTGCTCCTCTATCTCTCACTCACCATTTGGAGGCCTATAGAATACCCCCAGTAGCGTTATCATGCCCTTTTTGCTTCTCAACTCTAACCAAATCGACTCTACTCTTGCCTCCTCAAGGATATTCTCTCTTTCCAGCATTACAGTGTTTTCCCCAATCAGTACTGCCACCCCACCTCCCTTTCTCCCTTCTTTATATCCCTTGATTATTAAGCATCCAGGCATCATCATTTTTAAGCCACATTTCCAATATTGCCACAACATTATATTCCCACATGGCTATTGGTGCTTCTAGCATTGTGCTTTGTGTGTTTACGTACATGCATTGTAAACTTGTCTTTGTATTCCTGGTAGCCCTTCTTAGTTTCCTCCTATCTAATATGGAACTACTACTATCCAACATTCTGTCTGGCGTACCGACCTCTACCTTGCAGAGGCTCAGTGCCAACTCTCAGACACTTCTTCCTACTTAACCCGGACCATGACCCCCACCACCGAACATCAAGCTACTGTCCACAGGACTGTTACTGACCTCATCTTCTCTGGAGATTTTCCCTCTACAGCTTCCAACCTCATAGTACCGCAACCCCGGACAGCCCGCTTCTACCTCCTTCCCAAAATCCACAAACAGGACTGTCCTGGCAGACCCATTGTTTCAGCCTGTTCCTGTCCCACTGAACTTACTTCTTATCTTGACTCTATCTTTTCTACCCTGATCCAGTCTCTTCCACCGACATCCGTGACTCTTCTGACGCCCTACGTCATTTTGACAATTTCTGGTTTCCTGGCCCGAACCGCCTCCTCTTCACTATGGACGTCCAATCTCTCTACACCTCCATTCCCCCACCAGGACGGTTTGAGGGCTCTCCGCTTCTTCCTTGAACAGAGGCCCAACCAGTCCCCATCCACCACCACCCTCCTCCGCCTGGCTGAACTTGTTCTCACATTGAACAACTTCTCCATCAACTCCACTCACTTCCTTCAAGTAAAAGGTGTTGCTATAGGTACCCTCATGGGTTCTAGTTATGCCTGTTTTTTTGTGGGATATGTCGAACATTCCTTGTTCCAGTCCTACTCAGGCCCCCTCCCCCAGCTCTTTTTCCGGTACATTGATGACTGTATCGGTGCCGTTTCCTGCTCTTGCCTGGAACTGGAAAACTTCATCAATTTTGCTTCTAATTTCCACCCTTCTCTCACCTTTACATGGTCCATCTCCGACACTTCCCTTCCCTTCCTCGACTTCTCTGTCTCCATCTCTGGGGATAGGCTGTCTACTAATATTCATAATAAGCCCACTGACTCCCACAGCTACCTCAACTACACTTCTTCACACCCTGCCTCCTGTAAGGACTCCATTCCATTCTCCTAGATTCTCCATCTCTGACGCATCTGCTCTGATGATGCAACCTTCCACGACAGCGCCTCTGATATGTCTTCCTTTTTTCTCAACCGAGGATTCCTCCCCACCGTGGTTGATAGGGACCACAACCGTGTCTGGCCCATTTTCCGCACCTCTACCCGCCCCCCTTACCCTCCCTCCCAGAACCACGACAGGGTTCCCCTTGTCCTCACTTTCCACCCCACCAGCCTCTACATCTAAATGATCATCCTCCGCCATTTCCTCCACCTCCAGTATGATGCCACTACCAAACGCATCTTCCCCTCCCCTCCTCTGTCAGCATTCCGAAGGGATCGTTCCCTCCACGACACCCTGGTCCACTCCTCCACCACCTTGTTCCCTTCCCACGACACCTTCCCCTGCAATCTCAGGAGGTGTAATACCTGCCCATTTACCTCCTCTCTCCTCACTATCCCAGGCACCAAACATTCCTTTCAAGTGAAGCAGCGATTTACTTGTACTTTTTTCAATTTGGTATATTGTAGTCACTGCTCACAATGCGGTCTCCTCCACATTGGGGAGACCAAATGCAGATTGGGTGACTGCTTTGCGGAACACCTCCGCTTAGTCCGAAAGCATGACCCCGAGCTTCCGGTTGCTGGCCATTTCAACACACCCCCCTGCTCTCATGCCCGCATCTCTGTCCTGGGATTGCTGCAGTGTTTCAGTGAGCATCAATACAAGCTTGAGGAACAGCACCTCATTTACCGATTAGGCACACTACAACCTGCCGGACTGAACATTGAGTTCAATAATTTCAGAGCATGACAGGCCCCCTTTTAATTTTTCTTTTTCTTTTTTCTTTTTTATTTGTTTATTTTATTTTTGTTTGTTTAGTTTGTTTCTACTGCGCTTCCCCCCTATTTTTCATGTTCGTGCTTGGGGCCAGGGCTGTTCTTTTTTCTGTCAATTAACGCCCTCTCTGTACTAATCCTTTGTCTTTCATCACACCATTAACATACCGTTTGCCTTTGCTCCATGACCTTCTGGTCAGTTATTCTCTGTTACCTCGTTCTTTCAACACCTCTTCTGTTATCTCTTGCCCCTCACTTTACTTGCTTAAAACCTATTACATTTCTAATATTTGCCAGTTTTGATGAAGGATCACTGCTCTGAAACATTAACTCTGTTTCTCTGTCCACAGATGCTGCCAGACCTGCTGAGTATTTCCAGCATTTCTTGTTCGTATTTCTATCCAGCATGCTTACTCCTTTATGCACCTTATTGCTCTTTTCTGCTTGTAGATACTAGTGCCCACACACTTGCCTGGTTAGTTTAAACCCTCCCAGCCACACTAGTGGACTTCCCTGAGAAGACATTGGTCCCTGTCCTGTTGAGGTACACCTTGTTCTTTTTGAATAGGTGCCTCCTGCCCCAGAACTGGTCCCAGTGCCCCAAGAATCTGAAGCCCTCCCTCCTGCACCATGCCTCAAGGATCCTCCCTATCTTCCTAATTCGTACTCTCTCTGGCATGTGGCACTGGGAGTAATCCAGAGATTACTATTTCGGGGTTCTGTTATTTTAACTTGCTAGCTCCTGAAGATCTTGCCTTAGGATCTCAATACCAGCCCTTTCTATGTCATTTGTACCGATGTGTACCACTTCTGCCTCATTTCCCCTGCAGAATATTCTACACCCTCCTCATGATATCCTTTATCCTGGCACCAGGGAGGCAACACACCATGCGTGACTCATGATGATGATTACAGAAATGCCTGTCTGTCCCCCTAACTATGGAATCTCCTGTAACGACTACATTTTTACAGTTTGTGGTTCCCTCCTGTGAAATCCCTTGTCTATTGGTGCCATGGTCTGGACTGCCCTCCTTCAAGGTATCATCGCTCCAGTGTTGAGCGCCAATTTGTGTAGGAAGAGACAGGAAGTGTAGGAGTCTTCAGGTATGTGCACATATCCTGAAGACTCCTGCACTTCCTGTCTCTTCCTACTCTTCCAGCTGGCCACCCATCTACTATCATGAACACACTCTGCCTGTGGGGTGGGCACCTCCTGGAACATATGAAACAGGAAACTCTCAGCCTCTATGGTGCTCCGCAGTGACTCCCAACGGCCTCTCGAGTTCGGAAACCCTGAGCTTGAACTCAAGCAGCTGGAGACACTTCCTACACACGTGATCCTCCAAGATACATGAAGTGTACTGTAGTTCCCACATAGTCCAGGAATTGCAAGCAACAGGTCTCAGCTGCCCATTCAAGTTCTTGGAAAAGAAAACTTTCTTTCCTCCTTTAGAATCTAGTTTGTACCTTGTTTAAACTATTAATTTTAATTAATGCCTCTAGATCTCAGCTCTCAGGTTTTCTTGTCTCCCACACTCTCAGACTACTTCTTGTGTTTTTCAAATGCCAGCACTTATTCCCGCACTTAACAAATTCCCTAAGTTTAAAGCTCTGTAGAAGCAGTACTCCGTACGACTGGACTTTGTGCTACTCCATGCGTTAGCTAAGGCCTCCTATGTTTATACTCACAAAAGTTCCAAACACCTGAGTCAGCCCCTGCTGACAGTAATTACCAGTTCTAACTAACCACCTAATTAATCACTAATTAAGCTCAAGGAACAGCTTGTCATTTACCGATGAGGCACGCTACAGCCTGCGGACAAAACATTGAGTTCAATAATTTCAGAGCATGATGGGCCCCCCTTTTTATTTTTAGTTATTTTTTTCTTTTTTCTTTGTTTATTTTGTTTTAGGTTGTTTCATTCATGTTTTTTCATATTTGTGTTTTTGGCCAAGGCTGTTCACTTTTCGATCAATTAACACCCTTTCAGCATACCATCAGCTTAGCGTTTGCCTTTGCTCCATGACTTTCTGGATCTTATATGTTTCAATCAAGTTGCCTCTTACTCTTATAAATTTCAGTGGGTACAAGCCTAGCTTGTCCAATCTTTCCTCATAAGACAGCCCGCCCACTCCAGGTATTCTACCTTCTCTGAACTGTCTCCAACATATTTACATCCTTCCTTAAATAAGGAGACCAGTACTGTACACAGTACTCCAGATGTGGTCTTACCAATGCCCTGTATAGCTGAAGCATATCCTCCCTACTTTTGTATTCAATTCCCCTCACGATAAACGATAACATTCCTAGCTTTCCTGATAATGTGCTGTACCTGCATACTAACTTTTTGCGATCCCTCTGCATCTCAGAGCTCTGCAATCTCTCACCATTTAGATAATATGCTTTTTTATTCTTCCTGCCAAAATGGACAATTTCACATTTTCCCACATTATACTCCATTTGCCAGGTCTTTGCCCACTCAATTAACCTATCTGTATCCCTTTATCCTTATGTCCTTTTCACAAGTTACTTTCCTACCTATCTTGTGTTATCAGCAAATTTAGCAACCCTACCTTCGGTCCCTTCATCTAAGTCATTTATATAAATTGTAAAAAGTTGAGGCCCAGCACAGATCCCTGTGGCACACCACTCGTTACATCTTGCCAACCAGAAAATGACACATTTATGCCTACTCTCTGTTTCCTGTTAGCTAGCCAATCTTCTATCCATGCCAATATGTTACCCCCTACACCATGAGCTTTTATTTTCTGCAATAACCTTATCAAATGCCTTCTGGAAATCTAAGTACAATACATCCACCGATTCCCCTTCATCCACAGCACATGTTACTCCCTCAAAGAACTCCAATAAATTGGTTAAACATGATTTCCCTTTCACAAAACCATGTTGACTCTGAGCAGGGAGGGTATTCCAAAGCTTTGGGCCTAGGCAACTGAAGGTGCGGCCACCAGTGGTGGAGTGATTAAAGTCGGGGATGCTCAAGAGTCCAGAATTAGAAAAGTGCAGATACCTTGGAGGTTTGTGGGGCTGGAAGAGGTTACAGAGATAGGGAGGGCCCAGGCCATTGAGGGATTTGAAAACAAGGATGAGAATTATAAAATCAAGACATTGCTTGACCGGAAGTCAGTGTAGGTCAGTGAGCACAGGAGTGATAGGGGACTTGTTGCAAGTAAAGACAAGGGCAGCAAAGCTTTGGATAACCTCAAGTTTATGGAGAGTAGAATGTGGGAGACCAGCTAGGAGTGCGTTGGAATAGTCAAGTCTAAAGGTGATGACGGCATGAATGAGGGTTTCAGCAGCAGGTGAGCTGAGACGGAGACGAAGTCGGGCGCGTTCAGAGGTGGAAATAGGCAGTCTTAGTGATGGTACGAATGTGCGGTCAGAAGCTCATCTCGGGGTCAAATGTGACACCAAGGTTGTGAACAGACTGACTTAATCTCAGACTGTTGCCAGGGAGAGAATTGGAGTCAGTAGCTAGGTAACGGAGATATGAACAAATTATATGAACAAGTGTTTTGATATAGCATTTTACCACCATGAAACAATGTCTCGACCCACGAAATTGAAATAGGGCAAATCAGCAAGGGAGAATTATGAGTCGCCAAAACTTTGAGGGCCAAGTTGCCAGAGTTCAGGAATATCCCTAAGCTAAGGAAAAAGATTGCTACAAATTCCAAAGTAGAAGCAAAGGAAACCTCAGAATTTAGGACCCTTCATTCTCTCTGTGCATCTTTGCATGACATTCCTGGCTGCACTACTTTGATGCAGGCGGTCAAAAAATAAATGGATAACCAACTGTACGACAGTTGCGCAGACAGCAGTGTAATATAGGCATGTTAACCAGCTCAGTAAAAATAGCTCACAGGGGAAATTACACCCTGTAAAAGTCATAAAAACCAGATTGGACCAACTCAATTATTGTCCAAATCCATCAAATCTTTAAAGGCAGACCAGGGCCATTCATCCTCAAGTCACATGAAGCAGCTTGTAAGGTTCCAGCTATGACCTAATGGCCATCAATAAAAACATGAAAAGTAGAAAGGGATAAAGCCATGCACAAGCTGAAAAACTGCCAGCGTAAGCAACCCTTGGAAGGAGATATTTGTCAAACCCATGATTTACTTGCAGAATTTTTTTGAGTGTTTACATAATTCACCTGGGAAATGTAAATGTACCTCTTCACGTGTTTAAATTTCCCCCGCTTAAGTAGGAGATTCTATTTAAAAGAAAAAGGTTGTGAGGTTCACAGGGATGACAATGCTGCATTTTGCAAGAAAGTGTGGGGGAGGAAGAAAGCAAAGGAAGGAGGGAATCAAGGCTGAGAACACATGATGACAGTAGTAACTGAGAGGGTGAATGGAAAGAATGGCTAGAGAGGCAACGCCGAATCCCCACTGAACCCCCTTCACATGAGCATTCTGTTTCTTACCTGTGTCTGTGGATTTGGGATTAGTGTTGATCAAACATGATCACTTTTCAGTAGTAGCCACTCCACGGCCTCGCTGCTCCTTATCTCTGTAATCCTCAAGATATCTGCACTCCTCCAATTTTGGTCTCTTGAGCATCCCCGTTTTTAATCGCTCTGCCATTGGTGACCGTTCCTTCAGCTGCCAAAGCCCTAAACTCTGGAATTCTCTCCCTGAACCTCTCCGCCTCTGTACCTCTCTTTTGCTTTAAAATGTTCCTTAAAACCTACCTCTTTGAAGAAGCTTTGATCATCTGCCCTAATACCTCCTTATGTAGCTTAGTATCAAAATTTTATTTGATAATGCTCCTTTGAAGTGACTTGGGACATTTTTACTATATTAAAGGCATGATATAGAGTCATAGAGTTATACAGTACAGAAACAGGCTCTTCGGCCCATCGTGTCTGTGTCGGCCATACAGCACCCAACTATTCTGATCCCATATTCCTGCACTTGGCCCGTAGCCTTGTATGCTATGGCATTTTAAGTGCTTATATAAATACTTCTTAAATGTTGTGAGGGTTCCTGCCTCCACCACCTCTTCGTGCAGTGCGTTCCAGATTCCAACCACCCGCTGGGTGAAATTTTTTTCCCTCAAATCCCCCTAAGCCTCCTGCCCCTTACCCTATATCTATGCCCCCTCGTTATTGACCCCTCCGCTAAGGGAAAATGTTTCTTCCTATCTAACCTATCAATGCCCCTCATAATTTTATATACGTCAATCATGTTCTCCTTCAGCCTTCTCTGCTCTAAGGAAAACAACCCTAGCCTTTTCAGTCTCTCTTTATAGCTGAAATGCTCCAGCCCAGTGACATCCTGGTGAATCTCCTCTGATCCCTCTCCAGTGCAATCACATCCTTCCGATAGTGTGGTGCCCAGAACTGTACACAGTACTCCAGCTGTGGCCTAACTAGCGTATTATATAGTTCCATCATAACCTCCCTTATATTCTATGCCTCGGCTAATAAAGGCAAGTATCCCATATGCCTTCCTCAAGTTTTTTTTGAGCATCAGTCACGTCATACTGTCAATAGATTGAGGTCTCTAGATGTAAAGGCCTGTGCCTAAGATTAGTTACGACCAAGGTCACCACCTAATTACTGGTTCACTTTGAAGATTGCTGCCAACAGCCCGACTCCCAGAAACAATAATGGCCAAAGCCGCTGGAAGAAATTAGGCATGTTCTCGGGAGGCTGTCTTTTGTTTACTGCAACATGACATAAATTCACATAACAGCGGATTTCTGCCGCACATTTGTTTCCTGATTCTGATTTCTCCCCTGATTATGTTGGAACAGTTCACGCAACTCAAACAGGTCATCACAGATTTTCTTGCTGATAATTAGTTCTCATAGAGAAACAAAGCCCTTCATAGAGAATTTAATTTTGAACCAATCTACACAATCAATCTTGCAGATTAAAAATAAAACACATGAATGCTGGAAATATATAATGGGCATCTCAAAACAGAAGAGAAAGGCTAATATTATCAAGTGGGACCCTTCATCAGTACTAGGGAAAGAGATCTGTTATCACCCATTCACTGCCTCCTGCACTTTTTTTTAATAACATTACAGTATTTGGATCGAAAGCAGCAAATATAAAAATTCCCCGTACCACAAGTTCTGATGAAGGGTCCTGTCTGAAATATTAACCCGACTTTTCTCTTACAGTTTCTCATTGCCCTGCTCTGAATTCCTGGCCTGTGCAGTGGCGCAGTGGTTAGCACCGCAGCCTCACAGCTCCAGCGACCTTGGTTCAGTTCTGGGTACTGCCTGTGCGGAGTTTGCAAGTTCTCCCTGTGACTGTGTGGGTTTCCGCCGGGTGCTCCGGTTTCCTCCCGCAGCCAAAGACTTGCAGGTTGATAGGTAAATTGGCCATTGTAAATTGCCCCTAGTGTAGGTAGGTGGTAGGAGAATTGAGGGAAGGTGGGGATGTGGTAGGGAATATGGGATTCATGTAGGATTAGTATAAATGGGTGGTTGATGGTCGGCACAGACTCGGTGGGCCGAAGGGCCTGTTTCAGTGCTGTGTCCCTCTATGACTCTAAGTATACAAAATTCGTAACCATAATCTTGGGGTGAAACCTTCCCCACCCCCACACCACTCTTGTCTTCCAGATGCGTCAGAGGGCTGCTCATTGGAAGGGGAAGATGATCTGATTCCTCCACTTGATCTCTGCATCAGGACAAAGTGAGTTAATGTCTAAATGATTTATATGTTGGTTTGCACCTATAAACAGGATTTCCACTGCGCTTACAGTGAAGTCACAGCAGCAGCTCAACAGACATTTTTGATCTACATGTAGACTTTTAAAGCTGCTTTATGATAATGATTATATAATTGACACAGCTTGCTGTTCCTTCATTATCGCTGGAGAAAAATCCTAGAATTATTTACCCAACACTGTGGAATTACCTTCACGACACGGGCTGCAATGGTTCAAGAAGCACAGCCCACTGCTGTCCTTTTGAGTAATGTCCACATCTGTAAGACTTTTGTGTGTTTAGGTGGGTTGTTGACTAGCTTTTGACACACAAAATACAAACTCTGGCTTCTTAATCAAGATAGAGAGTTAATTAAGTACAGCAAGAATATACAAGCAATACTCAACCAACGGTGGTAGTTATACAACAGGATATAGAATGTCTTCGGTCCTTGCCTTCCGAGCTGCTGTGGCGTTGTCGTCTTTTCTTGAGGTGTTCTGTTGACTGCAGGTTAGTTTCTTGGATCGGTGCGGCCGAGTTTTCCCAGCACCTGTCATTTATGGCTCCTTTGGGGGTTCCTTCCTTCCTTATTAGGTTATAGTTCACCTTAACCCTTTGGTCAGGTTTAACCTCAAGTTCTGTACATTGTCTCTTCTTGATTAGTTTATAGTAATCTGATTACAGATATATGACCCTACCCTCTGTACGTTGTCTCTGCAGACAACTTGATGGCCCAGTCATTGTCACACAATGGGGAATGTTTGCTGTCAGTTCAAGTCTTGAATGGTCTCTGGATCTCTTTATTTGCATTATCATCCTTTGTGAGGCCTACCAAGTCTATCCCTTATTGTGACTGAATCTGTCTCAGTTTGAAATACAGAATGGGCATCCGGTCTCATAGCAATGCTACTTTTTAAAAAATCTGTTTTTTCATGGGATTTTGGGCATCGCTGGCCAGGCCAGTACTTGTTGCCCATCCCTAATTGCCCATGAGAAGTGGTGGTGAGCTGCCTTCTTGAACTGCTGCAGTCCATGTGGGGTAGGTACACCACGGCGCTACTAGGAAGGGAGTTCCAGGATTATGACCCAGCGACAGTGAAGGATATAGTTCCAAGTCCGGATGGTGTGACTTGGAGGGGAACTTGCAGGTGGTGGTGTTCCCACGCATCTGTTGTCCTTGTCCTTCTAGGTGGTCGAGGTCACGGGTTTGGAAGGTGCTGCCTGAGTAGCCTTGGTGCTTTGCTGCAGTGTATCTTGTAGATGGTACACACTTCTGCAATTGTGCGTTGGTGGTGGAGGGAGTGAATGTTTGTGGATGGGGTGCCAATCAAGAGGGCGGCTTTGTCATAGATGGTAGGCAGGCGTAAGGGAGTCAGGAGGTGAGTTACTCGCCGCAGGGTTCCTAGCCTCTGACCTGCTCTTGTAGCCATGGTATTTATATGGCTACTCCAGTTCAGTTTCTGGTCAGTGGTAACCCCCATCAGCGAGCAGGTTATTGCTAAGCAAGTGCTGCTTGATAGCACTGTCAGTGACACCTTCCATCACTTTACTGATGATTGAGAGTAGACTGATGGGTGGTAATTGGCTGGGTTGGATTTGTCCTGTTTTTTGTGTACAGGACATAACTGGGTAAATTTCCACATTGCCAGGTAGATGCCAGTGTTTTGACGTGACAAGTCCTAGAGCACAGATCTTCAGTACTATTGCTGGAATGTTGTCAGGGCCCACAGCCCTTGCAGTATCCAGTGCCTTCAGTCGTTTCTTGATATCACGTGGAGTGAATCAAATTGGCTGAAGACTGGTATCTCTGATACTGTGGACCTCAGGAGGAGGCTGAGATGGATCATCAACTCCGCACTTCTGGCTGATGTGCTGGGCTCCCCCATCATTTGTGGGGCCACCTCCTCCAGTTAGTTGTTTAATTGTCCATCACCATTCACGACTGGATGTGGCAGCCCTGCAGAGCTTAGATCTGATCCGTCGGTTATGGGATCACTTAGCTCTGCGTATCGCATGCTGCTTAGGCAGTTTGGAACACAAGTAGTCCTGTGTTGTAGCTTCACGAGGTTGACATCTCATTTTGAGGTATGCCTGGTACTGCTCCTGGCATGCCCTCCTGCACTCTTCATTGAACCAGGGTTAGTCTCCTGGCTTGATGTTAACAGTAGAGTGGGGAATACGCTGGGCTATGAAGTTACAGATTGTGGTTGAGTACAATTCTGCTGCTGCTGATGGCCCACAGCGCCTCATGCATTGCTAGATCTGTTCGAAATCTATCCCATTTAGCACAGTAGTAGTGCCACACAACACAATGGAGGGTATCCTCAATGTGAAGGTGGGACTTTGTCTCCAAAAGGACTGTGCGGTGGTCACTACTGCCAATACTGTCATGGACAGATGCATTTGTGGCAGGCAGATTGGTGAGGACGAGGTCAGGTATGTTTTCCCCTCTTGGTTTCCAGTCTATCAGCCGTGTCCTTTAGGACTTGGCCAACTCGGTCAGTAGTGGTGCTACTGAGCCGCTCTTGGTGATGGACATTGAAGCCCCCCACTCAGAGTACATTCTGCGCCCTTGCCACCCTCAGTGTTTCCTCCGAGTGGTGATCAACACGGAGGAGTACTGATTCATCGGCTGAGGGAGAGTGGTAGCTGGTAATCAGCAGGAGGTTTCCTTGCCCATGTTTGACCTGATGCCATGCCACTTCATGGGGTCGGGAGTCGATGTTGAGGACTCCCAGGGCAACTCCTCCTGACTGTATACCACTGTGCTGCGCCACCTTTAGTTTAGTTTAGAGATACAGCACTGAAACAGGCCCTTCGGCCCACCGAGTCTGTGCCGACCATCAACCACCCATTTATACTAATCCTACACTAATTCCATATTCCTACCACATCCCCACCTGTCCCTATATTTCCCTGCAACCTACCTATACTAGGGACAATTTATAATGGCCAATTTACCTACCAACCTGCAAGTCTTTTGGCTTGTGGGAGGAAACCGGAGCACCCGGAGAAAACCCACGCAGTCACAGGGAGAACTTGCAAACTCCACACAGGCAGTACCCAGAAATGAACTCGGGTCGCTGGAGCTGTGAGGCTGCGGTGCTAACCACTGCGCCACTGTGCTGCCCACCTCTGGTGGGTCTGTCCTGCCGGTGGGACAGGACATACCCGGGGATGGTGATGGCAGGAATAAAAACAAGAAATGCTGGAAATACTCAGCAGGTCTGGCAGCATCTGTGTAGAGAAAAGCAGAGTTAACGTTTCAGGTCAGTGACCCTTCTTCAGAACTGGTAATGGCAGTGTCTGGGTCATTGTCTGTAAGGTATAATTCCGTGAGTATGACTATGTCAGGCTATTGCTTGACTAGTCTGTGGGACAGCTCTCCCAACTTTGGCACAGTCCCCCAGATGTTAATAAGGAGGATTTTGCAGGGTCGACAGGGCTGGGTTTGCTGTTGTCGTTTCCGGTGCCTTGGTCGATGCCAGGTGGTCCGTCCGGTTTCATTCTGTTTTATTGGCTTTGTGGCGGTTAGATACAACTGAGTGGCTTGCTAGACTATTTCAAAGGGCATTAAGAGTCAACCACGTTGCTGTGGGTCTGGAGTCACATGTAGGCCAGACCAGGTAAGGATCGCAGATTTCCATTAGTGAACCAGATGGGTTTTTACAATAATTGACAATGATTTCATGGCCATCATGAGACTAGCTTTTTTTTTTAAATTCCAGATTTATTAATTGAATTCAATTTTCACCTTCTGCTGTGATGGGATTCGAACCCTTGTCCCCAGAGAAATACCCTAAGTCTCTGGGTTACTAGTCCAATGACAATACCACTACACCACCACCTCCCTTTGTACATACTGTAAAAGACACTCCAGTTTAGAAAATTCTGTCAGGATCCAGACCAAAGAATGAATAGAATTAATGTTGCACTTTTCTATCCTCTCCCCTTGCCTCTACTGAAGAAACATGGGAGCAGAAGCAGGCCATTCAGTCCCTCAAGCCTGTGCCATTATTCACTTGTATCATGGCCGATCTGTATCTCAACTACCTCTACCTGCCTTGGTTTCATAACCCTTCATCCCCTTACCTTTAGATTTGGGCTTTTGTGGTACAGTTCCAGAGGGTAGTAGCCCTCTGGGACATTGGTAAGAGGCCATTATTCATGTGTTTGTCCTTGGGGATCAAATCACTGTGGGATATTTGCATATAATGTGCTGGCATAAAAAAAAAGACTCGCATTTATACTGTGACTTTCATGTCCTCAGGCCATCCCAAAGCTTTACAGACAACGTGTTGTCACCCTCCAAATTTATGTCCATCTTTCCTGGAACACCATATTTTGAATCCCTGAAAGCTTTATACCTCTCTCTCCGCTTTGACACAAGAACACGAAATAGGAGCAGGAGTAGGCCATTCAGCCCTTCAAGCCCACTCTGCCATTATGTGACATCATGGCTGATCTTCTACTTCAACACCATTTTCCTGTACTATCCCTGTAACTTTTGATGTTTTTAATATGTAGAAATCTATTGAGCTCAGTCTTGACCATACTCACTGACGGAGCCGCCACAGCCCTCTGGGGCAGAGAATTCCAAAGATTCACCACCCTCTGAGTGAAGAAATTCCTCCTCATCTCAGTCCTAAATGGCCTGTCCCTTATTCTGAGACTGTGTCCCCTTGTTCTGGACTCCCCAGCCAGGGGAAACATCCTTCCTGCATCTACCTTGTCGAGCCCTGTAAGAATTTTGTATGTTTGAATGAGATCATCTCTCATTCTTCCAAACTCCAGAGAATAAAGGCCCAGACTATTTAATCTTTCCTCATAGGACAATCCCTCCATTCCAGAATTAGTTTGGTGAACCTTCATTGCACTCCCTCTTTGGCAAGTATATCTTTCCTTTGGTAAGGAGACCAAAACTGCACACAATACTCCAGGTGTGGTCTCACCAAGGTTCTATATAATTGTAATAAGACATCTTTAATGCTGTACTCAAATCCTCTTGTAATGAAGGCCAACATACCATTTGCCTACTTAATTGTTTGCTGTACCTGCATATTAGCTTTCAGTGACTCATGAACAAGGACACCCAAGTCCCTTTGAAATTCAACACTTTCCAGCCTCTCACCATTTAAGAAATACTTTGTATTTCTGTTTTTCCTATCCAAGTAGATAACCTCACATTTCTCCACATTGTATTCCATCTGCCAAATTTTTCCCCATTTGCTTAGCCTCTCCAAATCTCCTCACAATTCACACTTCCACCTAGTTTTGTGTCATCTGCAAACTTGGAAATATCACATTTAATTCCCACATCCAAATCATTGATATAAATTGTGAATAGCTGGGGCCCAAGCACTGATCCTTGCGGTACCCCACTAATTACAGATTGCCAATCTGCAAATAACTCATTTATTCCAACTCTCTGTTTTCTGTCCGTTAACCAGTTCTCAATCCATGTCACTTTTTAGTCTCCCCAAACCCATGTGCTCTAATTTTGTTTACTAACCTCTTATATGGGACCTTATCAAAAGCTTTCTGAAAATCTAAATATACTACATCCACCAGTTCCCCCTTATCTATTCTGCTAGTTACATCCTCAAAAAACTCCCAACAGGTTCATTAAACATGATTTCCCTTTCATAAATCCATGTTGACTCTGCCCAATCCTACCATTATTTTCTAAGTGTTCTGTTATCACATCCTTTATTATAGGTTCTAGTATTTTCCCTACAACTGATGTTCGGCTAACAGGTCTCTAGTTCTCTGTTTTCTGTCTCCCTCCTTTCTTTAATAGTGGGATTACATTTGCTACCTTCCAATCTGCAGGAACCATTCCAGAGCTTACAGAATTTTGAAAGACCACCACCAAATGCATCTAGTTTCTCTACAGCCACCCCTTTCAATGCTCTGGGATGTAAATCATCAGTTCCAGGGGATTTATCTATTTTAAGTCCCATTAATTTCTCTAATACTTTGTTTTACTAATATTAATATCTTAAAGTTCCTCGTTTACACTAGTCCCTTGATTCTCCATTGCTGCTGGGAGGTGTTTTGTATTTTCCTCTGTGAAGACAGACACAAAGTATTTGTTCAGTTTCTCTGTTTCCCTATTCCCCAGTATAAATTCTCCTGACCCCTTTTGTAATGGACCTACATTTGTCTTTGCTAATTTTTTCCTTTTTACATACATATAGAAGCTTTTACAGTCCATTTTTTAACACTGGCATGTACCCGGCACTATGGAAAATTGCCCAGGTATGTCCTGTGTGCAAAAAGCAGGACAGATCCAATCTGGCTAATTACCTCCCCAAATTTCTACCCTCAGTCGATCATCAGCAGGGGTCGTCGACAGTGCTATCAAGTGGCACTTGCTCAGCAATAACCTGCTCAGTTAGGGTTCTGCCAGGGCCACTCAGCTCCTGACTTCATTACAGCCTTGGTCCAAACATGGACAAAAGAACTGAACTCCAGAGGTGAGGTGAGAGTGACTACGCTTGACATCAAGGCAGCATTTGACTGAGTATGGTATCAAGAAGCCCTAGCAAAACTGGAATTGGGAAAACTCTCTGCTGGTTGGAGTCATACCGAGCACAAAGCAAGATGGTTATGGTTGTTGGAGGTCAATCATCTCAGTCCCAGGACATTACTGCAGGAGTTCCTTAGGGTAGTGTCCTAGGCCCAACCATCTTCAGCTGTTTCATCATCAATGACCTTCCCTCCATAATAAGGTCAGAGGTGGAGATGTTTGCTGCTGATTGCACAATGTTCACCATTCGTGTCTCCTCAGATACTGAAGCAGCCCGTGTCCATATACAGAAAGACCTGGACAACGTCCAGGCTTGGGCTAATAAGTGGCAAGTAACATTCACACCACACAAGTGCCAGGCAATGACCATCTCAAATAAGAGAGAATCCAACCATCTTCCCTTAATGTTCAATGGCATTACCATCACTGAATCCCCTACTATCAACATCCTGGGAGTCACCCATTGACCAGAAACTGAACTGGACCAGCCACATAAATGCTGTGGCTACAAGAGTAGGTCAGAGGCTGGGAATTCTGCGGTAAGTAACTTACCTTCTGACTCCCTAATGCTGTCCACCGTCTACAAGACACAAGTCAGGAGTGTGTTGGAATACTCTCCACTTGCCTGGATGGGTGCAGCTCCAACAACACTCAGGAAGCTCGACACCATCCAAGATAAAGCAGCCCGCTTGATTGGCACCCTATCCACCACCTTCAACATTCACTCCCTCCACCACTGATGCACAGTGACAGCAAAGTGTACCATAGAAATCATCTACAAGATGCACTGCAGCACCTCACCAAACTCCTTAGACAGCACCTTCTAAACCCGTGACCTCTGCCACCTAGAAGGACAAGGGCAACAGATGCGTGGGAACACCACCACCTGCAAGTTACCATCCAATCCACACACCATCCTGACTTGGAACTATATCGCAATTCCTTCACTGTCGCTGGGTCAAAATGCTGGAGCTCCCTTCCTACCCAGCACTGTTAGTGTATGTACACTGCAAGGATGGCAGTGATTCAAGAAGGCAGCTCATTACCATCTTCTCATGGGCAATTAAGGTTGGGCAATAAATGCTGGTATAGTTAGTGATGCCCACATCCCCCGAATGAATTAAAAAAACTCAGATATTCTGCTTTCCCTTTCTTAATCTTTTCCTTCGTCCTCTTTTGTAGTATTCTGAAATGCTCCCAGACTCAGGCTTACCGTTTTTAGGCAACTTTATATGCCTTTTCCTTTACTCTAATATAATCCTTGATTTCTTTCGTTAGCCACTGTTGGAACACTTTCCTTGCTGGGTTTTTGTGTGTTAAAGGAATGTATTTTGTTGTAAACTATGTATTGGTTCTTTAAATGTTACCAATTGCCTGTCTACCATCATACCTTTTAATGTACTTTCCCAATCCACCATGGCCAATTTGCCCCTCATACCTTCATAGTTTCCTTTGCTTAGATTTAAGACCCTCGTTGAACTACATCACTTTCAAACTTAATGTAAAATTCTATCATATTATGGTCACTCTTTCCTAAAGGCTCCTTTACAACAAGATTATTAATTAGCCTTTTTTCATTGCATAATACTAGATCTAAAATAGCCCGTTTACTCAACGTACTCCTCTAAAAAACCATCTCGCATACATTCCAAGAATTCGTCCTCCACAACATTAGTAAGAATAAAGTTTACCCAGTATAGATGTAGATTGAAATCCCCCATGATTACTGTATTATCCTTGTTACGTGGACCTCTGATTTCCTGACTCATACTGTGATTTACATTACCATTGCTATTTGGTGGCCTATGAACAATTCTGACCAATGTTGCTGTTTCACTCAAACTGATTCTACGTCTTGATCTTTAGAACTAAGGTCATCTCTCACTACAGTACTAATGCCCTCTTTAATTAACAGAGCTATCCACTACCTTTTCCCAGCTTCCTGTCCTTTTTGAATGTCATGTATCCTTGAACATTCAAGTCCCAGCTTTGGTTTCCTTTTCCCGTAACAAAGACATGGTTAGCAGGTCATACACATTCCGTTTTTTTTTACTATTTTTGTAAACTCTGACCCTGTCTGCTGGCACACTCTTACGTTTGCAATCACTGTCCCTTCCTGCTGTACTCTGATCATCATTACCTTTGTTGCTACCTTGCTCTACTGCCTTGTCATTTCCCTTTAATTTACTCGATCTTCCCCTGCATAATCCCTTCTCCCCTCTATTTAGTTTAAAGCCCTCTCTACTTCCCTAGTTATACAACTCGCTAGAACACAGGTCCCAACATGGTTCAGGTGAAGTCTGTCCCAACAGTACAGCCTTCATTTTCCCCAGTACTGGTGCCAGTGCCCCACAAACTGGGACCCACATCTCCCACACGTGAGCCACGCATTCATTTCTCTAATCTTATTTGTCCTATGCCAGTTTGCAGGTGGCTCAGGTAATAATCCAGAGATTATTGTCTCTGAGGTTCTGCTTTTTAATTTAGTGCCTAGCTCCACGACCAGTGGATCCTCCCCCTCCCACTGCAAGTTCCTCTCCAGTAGAGCATGGCTACCCGACCCGAACCCGACAGGACCCGATGACATATGTCGGGTTCGGGTTTGGGTCACTCTTCCAGGTCCGGCATTCGGGCTGGGTCGGACACACTCCATCACCACCTCCGGTACGTGGCTCCAATCTTAATGTACTTTTTAAACAACCTTTCAAGTCCAGTTACAGTTTTTGTTGCTTATCTGCACAAGCTTAAAAAGTGAAAAACGGAAGCTAGGTTAACTGAATATTCTGGTCGTCGGGTCGGGTCGGGTCGGGCATGGGAAAAAAATGAAAGGACTTGGGCTGGGTCGGGCTTGGGTCGGATGTGGTTCTCTTGGGCTCAGGTCGGGTTTCATTTGCAGACCCAAGCCTGCCTTTACTCTCCAGCCCTGAGCAGATGACCAGAACCCTGGCACCGGGCAGGCAACACAGCCTGATGGACTCTTGTTTTCGGCTGCAGAGAACAGTGGCTGTCCCTTACTACCACTACATTCCTTTTAACTCTTCCCACTTGAATGGCTTCCTGTACCATGGTGTCACGGTCAATCTGCTCATCCACACTAGAGCCTTTGCTCTTGTCCATACAAGCTGCAAGAACCTCGAACCTGCTGCTCAATTGCAAGCGCTGAGGCTGCTCCATTCCCACCTTCTGGATCCCCTTACCTGCCTGACTCGCAGTCAGACCCTCCTGTCCCTGACCACTGACCAAATCAGACAACCCTATCCTAAGGGGTGTGACTACTTCTGGAACAAAATGTCCAGGTAACTTTCCCCCTCCCTGATGCCTCACAATGTCTGTAGCTCAGCCTCCAGCTTATCTACTTTGAGCTGAAGCTCCTCAAGCTGCAGACACTTACTCCAGATGTGGTTGGCATGGATTGCAGTGGCATCCAGGAGCTCCCACATACTGCAGCCACGGCACATCACCTGTCCTGCCATCTTTATTGTGTTAATTAAATCAAATTTATTTTTCTAAATTAATTTATAGTTCTCCTCTTCACTGAACTCCCTTACTGACCAAATTCCCTTCTTCACACTCTGTGCACTCAAGCAGCATACAGTGCAGACCAGCAGCACTCAGAGACCCCTGAATTTATAGGCTGGAATTTTATGCCCCCCAAACAAGCGGGCTGGTGGCGGGGCTGAGGGTGTAAAATTTAGTGGAAGGTGGGTGGGGGTGGTGGAGGGGCGTTCCCGACTTCCTCCTACGCCTGCTGCAATTTTATGCGGTCGACAGCAGCGAGAAACAGCCTGCCTGCCCCAGTGGCCAATTAACTGGCACTTAAGGGCCTCCGCCTGCTGCTGCGGATATTTTACCCTCGGCTGGACGGCAGAAGCCTCAAAAAGCCCGCCTGGTAAAACCAGGCAGCCTTTTTGTGGGTTGGTGGGGGACCCTCCTGATTGGGCATCCTGTGCCCCACTGAGGGCCGCCCCTGAAGCCCCAACGTGCCCCACTGATTGGCCGGCAGCTCCATTAGGCAGGACTTTCTATCTCAGAGGTGGAAGTCCCGCCCAAGACCAACTAAAGGCCTGTGGAGCGAAAAGAAATCTCAGTCTGGCTACCCAGGCACAGCGGAGGTGAGCTTGCCACTGACTTTTTGGCCACTGGTCGGGGCCTCCTGCCCAACGAAAAGTTCTGGCCGTAGTCTCTGAAAATCAATGCTGAGTCAACTTTGCTAAAGCTATGCCAGTGCTCAGAAACCAGTTTCAGCTAGCTACCTAATTAACTAGACACAGCTGCTCTCAGAGAGCTTGTATATCCCTGCTAAAATTGGAAGAAACAACTTGCCACTTAACTTAAACAGTAATTTACGTTAATTGCTAAATGTAAACAAAAGCTAGACTTTAGAGAGAGATTAACCTTTAAAATCCTGTCACTCACCAAACTCCCTTCTTCATACTCTGTGCACTCAAGTAGCACTCAGTGCCCGTTGAAACCTACCTCTTTGACCAAGCTTTTGGTTATTTGTCCTGATATCTCCTTAGGTGGCTCGCTGTCAAATTTTGTTTGATAACAAAGTGCCATGGAACATTTTATTACATTAAACGTGCTATATATATGTAAGTTGTTGTTGAATCAGTGCTTTTGGGAAGATAAAAGGCTAAACACTAAATAAATAATAAACTGAATGCAAAGATTGGGTGAAATTGCGTGCATGTCATCAAAATGGTATTTCTCTAATAGAGAGCGTGCCGAGTGAGGAAAACAATCAAATAATATATTGGGAGTGTTGTATCATGCTACAATACTGATATCTCTTTCAGAGTATCATAGAATCTTACAGCATAGGAAGAGGTCATTCAGCCCATCACACCTGTGTTGGCTGTTTGAAGGAGCTATCTAATTTAGTCCCACAGACCAGCTTTTCCTCCATATCTCTGCGAATTAGTCCTCTTTAAGGACATATGCAACTGCTTTTTGAAAGTTTTTATGGAATATGATTCCACCACCCTTTGAGGAAGTATGTTCAAGATCTTAGCAGCCCTGTGTGTCAAGGAATTTATCTTTATTTATTCTTGTTTTTTATTTTTATTTTTTATTTATTGATACAGCACTGAAACAGACCCTTCGGCCCACCGAGTCTATGCCGACCAACAACCACCTATTTATACTAATCCTACATTAACCCCATATTCCCTACCACATTCCCATCATTCTCCTACCACCTACCTACACTAGGGGCAATTTATAATGGCCAATTAACCTATCAACCTGCAAGTCTTTGGCTGTGGGAGGAAACTGGAGCACCGGGCGGAAACCCACACAGTCACAGGGAGAACTTGCAAACTCCGCACAGACAGTACCCAGAACTGAACCCAGGTCGCTGGAGCTGTGAGGCTGCGGTGCTAACCACTGCGCCACTGTGCCGTCACTGTTGCCAATTGTTATAAATCGATGACCTCTGATTACTTGCCAGAGGAAACTGTTTCTCCCTACTTGCTCTATCAAATCCCCTCATAATTTTCTATAGCTTTATTAAATCTACCCTTAACCTTTTCAGCTGTAAAGAAAACTATCCCTGTTTGCCCAATCTCTCCAATTAACTAAAGTCCCTTGTTTTTTCATTCTTTCATGGGATGTGGGCGTTGCTGGCAAGGCCAGCATTTGTTACCCATCCTTAATTGTCCTTGAGGTGGTAAGTTGCCTTCTTGAACTGCTGCAGTCCAGTTGGTGTGGATACACCCACAGTGCTGTTAGAGAGTGTGTTCCAGGATTCTGATCCAGCGACAGTAAGGGAACAACAATATATTTGCAATATGGTGCATGAGTTGGAGGGGAACTTGCAGATTGTGGTATTCCCATGCACCTGATGTTCATGTTCTTTTAGGTGGAAGAGGCCCCCAGCATTATCCTAGTAAACCTCCTCTCTACTCTTTCCAAGGCCTTGACATGCTTCCTAAAGTGCAGCCCCCAGAATTCCACATGGTATTCTAGCTGAAGCCTCATCAGTGCCCCTATTCACAGAGCTAAATATCCCATATTCTTTCTTAACCGCCTTTTCAATTTGCCTTGTAACCTTTAAAGCTTTGGAATCATTTTTGGGTTGGGGAAGATTAACTCTTAAGTCTCTGGTATTCCAAGTCATTGAAATCTAGTAATTGTACTTTTATTAAGGTATCATGTATCCTTCCAAAAGTATTTCCAACTGGTAATTTGTACTTGAAAAGACTGACCCCAGTTACGCTCGAACAGATTACTGAAATGCGTTGACCAGGAATAGTGTAATTTGACATTTAATTCATTTTCATGCAGAATTTTTGCATGGTGCCATAACCTTACAGGTAATTACCGATGTTTGCAGTGTGCTAAGTTAAAGTTAAATATTTTCTTTTGCTATTTCATGGGAAGAGCTAAGAACTAAGAGCTGTCAATTTATCTTTGACTGAAAAACTCATCTGAAATATATCAAAATGGAAATAAAATGTGTTTAGCCTTCTGTTTCCCACAGTATTTCTGACCACCCTTCTGCTTTTAATTCTCTTGTCCCGAGTAGAATCCTTCCCTCCCCAACCCTAGTTATTTCTCCTGATGCACCCCTATTGAAAGGAACTGATCTGGTGGATAAAAACATTTTCTACTGGTGAGGGTGTCTAGGCCAAGGGGACACAACTTTAAAAATCAGAGTCAGGAGAGAAATTAGGAAACATTTCTTGATGCAAATGGTGGTAGAAGTATGGAGGGCTCTCTAACAAAAAGCAGTAAATAATATCTCAATTAATCATTTTAAACTTGAGATTGATAGATTTTTGCCAAACAAGTATTTGGAGCCAAAGCAGGTACATAGAAAAAGATACAAATCAGCCATGATATCACTGAATGGTGGAGGGGCTGAATGGTCTACTCCTGTTCCTATGTTCTATCTTCACTGCCTCAAGTCCAAAAACCATAGCCTTCAGTAATATCTATCACATAAATGGTTTCACCATTCATTGGCAGATCTGACTGGACCACCTCATGCACCATCAGGCCTTGATCGTCTCTGCCAAACCACATACTACAGTATCTTCCTGGAGAATATAGATAACCCACAGCTTCTTTTCTGCATTAACAATTGCTATTGACACCCTGAACTCTTGCCCTTCACAAGTGTGAGGAGTTATGGACTTTTTGTAACTAAGGTTAAGATCTGCCACCGGCACGTTCCCTAGCCCACCAGGCCTGTTTATGCCAAAATGCCCCCCTGACCAGCATCTGTCTAGTTTTTCTTTTGTCTCTCCCTGCGCTCAATCAGAACTCACCTCATCTGAGACCCACCTACTGTTCCCTTGACCCCATTTCCACAGAAGTGCTGACTACCCAAATTCCTTCAATAAAAGCAAAATACTGCAGATGCTGGAGATCTGAAATAAAAACAAAAAGTACTGGAAATACAGGTCTGGCAGCATCTGTGGAGAGAGAAGCAAAGTTAACGTTTCAAGTCTGTGACCTTTCATCAGAACTGGCAAAGGTTAGAAAAGAATTAGGTTTTAAGCAAGTGAAGGGGAGGGGACTGGGAGAGAAAACAAAGGGGCAGGTGTTTGATGGGGCAGGAGAGATTGCCATTTCAACAGTCAGCCCTGTTCTCATGCCAACATTTCTGTCTTTGGCCTGCTGCAGTGTTCGTGAACATCAGTGCAAGCTCGAGGAGCAGCACCTGATCTTTCGATTAGGCACTCTACAGCCTTGCGGGCTGAACATTGAGTTCAATAATTTAAGCGCATGACTGGCCTTTTTTAAAATATTTTATTTTTTAACCATGTGCCTGCTTTTCATGTAGTCAGAGTTGCTCAGTATTCTACTATTAACACTCTCTGGACTAATGCTTTGTCTTTCACCACAAGCATTAACACATTCTTTGCCTTTGTCCCAGAACAGCTTTTTTTTTAGAATTAGAACATCACAGTACAGGCCCTTCGGCCCTCGATGTTGCGCCGACCTGTGAAACCATCTGACCTACACTATTCCATTTTCATCCATATGTCTATCCAATGACCACTTAAATGCCCTTAAAGTTGGCGAGTCTACTACTGTTGCAGGCAGGGCGTTCCACGCCCCTACTACTCTCTGAGTAAAGAAACTACCTCTGACATCTGTCCTATATCTATCACCCCTCAACTTAAAGCTATGTCCCCTCGTGTTTGCCATCACCATCCGAGGAAAAAGACTCTCACTATCCACCCTATCTAACCCTCTGATTATCTTATATGTCTCTATTAAGTCATTTCTCCTCCTCCTTCTCTCCAATGAAAACAACCTCAAGTCCCTCAGCCTTTCCTCGTAAGACCTTCCCTCCATACCAGGCAACATCCTAGTAAATTTCCTCTGCACCCTTTCCAAAGCTTCCACATCCTTCTTATAATGCGGTGACCAGAACTGCACGCAGTACTCCAGGTGCGGCCTCACCAGAGTTTTGTACAGCTGCAGCATGACATCGTGGCTCCGAAACTCGATCCCCCTACTAATAAAAGCTAACACACCATATGCCTTCTTAACAGCCCTATTAACCTGGGAAGCAACCTTCAGGGATTTATGTACCTGGACACCAAGATCTCTCTGCTCATCTACACTACCTGAACATGAGGCTTAGTAAGCTTGCAACAAAGTGTGACAGTTTTGTTATTCAATCTCTCCTGCCCTATGAAACACTTACCCCTTTGTTCTCTCCCCCAGCCCCCTCCCCTTCACTTCATTAAAACCTAATCCTTTTTTAACCGTTGCCAGTTCTGATGAAAGATCACAGACCTGAAACGTTAGCTTTGCTTCTCTCTCCACAGGCGCCGACAGACCTGTTGAGTATTTCCAGCACATTTTGTTTTTATCACCCAAGTTCCTTTCCTAGCCCCCATGCTAGCTTACATTGTAAATGGTTCTGTCTCCTTATGTGCTGCCCTGCTCGCTTTCAAACCTACTGTCAGCCCACCCTCTTCAAAAAAACACCTTACACCCCTCTATCCTTACAAAGTAGCTCCCCATCTCCAACCTCCTACTCCTGTCTAAAGTCCTGTAACGTGTAATCACTTGTCAAGTCGATGCCATGTACTTTAATCACACTAATCAGTCCTACTGCTGCCACAATCTTGAAATGACCCCTAAGTAACAACTGATCTACTTCGTGAGTGTGAACATGGTGCACTCTCCCTTGACCTCTCTGCAGCCTTTGACATGGTCGATTACACTATTATCCTTCAATGTGTTTCCTCTGTTGTCCAGCTCTGTGAAACTGCCCTTAGTTCCACTCTTACCTGTAGCCAGAGCATCTCCAACAATGGCTTCTCTTCCCGGCCCAAACTGTTACCCCTGGAATCCCTTAATGATCTATTGTTGGCCCTAACCGCATCTTTGTCTGCATGTTTCTCCTTGTGACGTAGGGTCACCCACAGTCATAGGGTCATCTTCCACATATACATCAGTGACACCCAGATCTGCCTACCCACCACATCCCTTGGGCCCTTCATTGGCTCTCCTGTTGTCCAGCATCCAATCTTGATCGACTGTTAACTTACTCGAGCAAAACAACATTGGAAAGACTGTAACCATCAGCTGCCATAAACTGTGCTCACTGCAACTGACTCTGTTGTCCAAGCTGAAGCAAACTTTCAGCTGAGTTTTGATCCATAAACTATACCTCTGAAAGACCACATATATCCACCTTTATAACATCATTTGCCTCCACCCCAACCTCAGCACACCCACCACTGCTGAAATTCCATACATGCCTTCATCTGGATGTACTGGCTTGGAAGAGGTACAGCGCAGATTCACCAGAGAATGATACCAGGGATTAAAGAGTTAAATTATGAGAACATGTTGAATAAACTTGGCTTGTACTCCCTGTAATTTGAAAGGTTGAGGGCAACCTAATTGAGGTTTATAAAATGATTACAGGATTTGATGTGACAGATAAAGAGAAACGATTTCCTTTAGTATGGGAATCTAGAATAAGGGGAATCATCTTAAAAATTAGAGCTCGGCTATTTAGTAATGACATGAGGAAGCACTTCCTCCACATAGAGAGTGGTGGGGATCTTGGAGCTCGCTCCCCAAAAAGCCGTGGACGCTGGAACCACTTGGAATTGGCAAGATTGTGATCGATAAATTTTTTTGGCTGAGAGTATTGAGAGATATGGAGCAATGGTCTGCAAATTGAATTGAGGTACGATCTAACTGAATGGCAGTGTAGACTCAAGGGGCTGAATGGCCTACTCCTGTTTCAAATCTTTCTTTAGCTAAAACTTTCATATTTTTCTTGCACCTTTGTGAGCAAAGGTGGATATTTCTGCACTAAATCTGTTATATAAATGCAAGTAGTCAGTCATTGTGAAGATCTTTGAGATGGCTTGAGCTATGATAAATCGCTGTCCAGATGGATGCATTTCATTAATTGATTGTGAAATGCGAGGGAAGTAAACTTGAGGTAGAGTCACCCTCGGGTGCCTGCATACAACTTCTGAGGACCACTTAAAGGTTAGCATTAGCAGAGATCTGGGAGTAAGTCACTGCCACCTTGCCCAGAGAGAACATGTTAATGTAGATTAAGGGAAGAAATTATCTCCTGAAAGGGGGAAGGACTTCTCTTCAAGAATGGTCTTATGTGTATTATGTTTCTTTTATTCAGGTGGAAGGGAGCATTTGTAGACTGGAATGGAACGGACCCCATCCTGTGAGAAGGTGGACCATAGGCTCTGAAGTCAAACCTGGGACGTGTGCCCCGGGGAACTGAGAGGTTCAGGCATTAAACACCAACAACACCTTTGCTTCTGAATTGCCAAGGATGATAGCAGGATAGGCCTTAAAATTTGTCTGTCATCGGATGGCAACCAACAACACCTCCATCAGTTAATTTACCTCATCTGTTCTGAATGTTTAGCAGTGGGGGTTGGGGGGAAGTGGAGATTGTGACCTTAAGGCCGTGAGTTTAGGAAAGTAGTGAGCTGGCTTACCTGCTCATCTCCCGGGCGCTGCCAGAGAGTGGTATCTTGTATGCTGCCATGATTACACAACTCAGATAAATGATTCCCTGGGCCCGGAGACCTTCCCTATTGCCACTAACTTGGGACTAGCAGCGAAATTCAGATGCTTTCAAAGTGGTCAGTTTGTTGGGCGGAGTCACTGCGAGATGTTAATCCCCTCTGGTAGTAGTTCAAGTAACTGTGGTGTAAGAGATGAACTCAATCTGAGTCTGTCTCCAAAGTTGACTTGGATTCATCAAAAGCAACTTTTAGAGGGTTGCGCTCAATTTTAATTTTGATTTTAAACTATTTTAGAAATCAGTGAGTCGGGAATTTGGACCTAAGTTAAATTTTTCTGTTTGATCAGCAGGATCCTTGAGGCTCTGCTTCAATAGGAGGCTGCAAGCTCACAGTTGCTTAATAGTGACTTCAGTATCATCACAAATCCTTTAGTTGTTCAGCCACCATAACTGTCCCGTTGGGAGTGGCAGTAGGTAAACTGCTGTTTTGGAGAACCGGTGCAGATACAACAGGCCAAATGGCTTACTTCTGTGCTGTAACAATTCTGTGATTCTGTAATAATGTTTAATGTTTAAAAAAAGTTGTCTATTAATTAGCTCATTCAATTAATTGTTTAGATCATGCGCTACAACTTGTGATTTCCTCCCAGATAGGCGGAGGTCAAGGGTTGTACCACGCACCCTAAAGAAGAATGGTCAGCACATGCCCGAAGCTCGAGGCTTTTCCAAACTGCACCTCCAGCCTCATTTCAATAACTGAAGCAACTCTTTCATGCCTCCACAAGCAGCTTGCCACTTTACTCCAGTTTAGGCTGGCTAACTCACTAGCAGTGGCCCTTGGGGAGAGTGGTGGAGGACAACGAGAGATGTTGGGATGTGGATAGTGGGCAATGTACCCTCTAGGCCGTGCAGCAACCCGGAAGTTCCCATGCAGGTCGTGCACAGGTCGGCCCCTTTAAGTTACTGTGCGCTTATGGCTGTGCAGAGGAATTTAAAGGGCCCACACACACACACACAAAATAATTGAAGTTATGTTGGTAGTGGGCTAGCAATGGACTGCTGTAGTGCTGTGTAGCCAGGAGGAGCAGGAGCACCATCGGGCTTCCCATGAAGTTAACTCAGAAAAAAAGTTATCATGCAATCCTTTAAGGACCTGCTGAATAGGCCACGTTTAGACTGTAATCCTGAGCAGAACAGTCTCGGTGCCTGCTGTGCTCACCCCTGTCCAACTTTCAGGTGTTATGCTTAGGCATCCACCAGCGACGCCCGGAAAGCCACTTTTACCAATGTGGTGGAGCCTGTAAACGCTGGCACAGTTTGGGCATTTGCACCTTGAATCTGGTCCATTTTACCCAACGAGGAACACTTTATCCCACCTCGGTCTTGCAGATAGCTGGGAAACAATTATCAAGCAGAAACCCTATTGTCTCCTTGCGCTATGGGAAAATAGCCAGAATAACTTAAAATTTTTTGTTTCCAAAAGAGCCTAAGAATTTTTAGGAACAAGAAATAAGCCATCAGACCTCACGACCTGCCCCCACTGCCCTATTTTTCTTTCCATATCCCTTAATGACATTGCTTTCAAGTAAGTATTTATCCTTCTATTTAACAGCTTAATTGACTTTGCATCTATGCCCTCCTGGAACAGTGTATTGCACATTCTTGTTTGTCCTGATTTCGCTTTTAATCACATTAATCTTTAGGATCTGGCCTTCTATATGATGTGCAGGTGGATGCAAAAGATTCTATGACACTTTATTCTTGTCGAAGAGCGACTTTTTTGAAGTGTGTCTTAGCTAACATTGGTTAATGACCCAACTCAATCAGCACCACTAAAATAGTTTATTTTAATTTCATTGCCTGTGGGACCTTGGCCTGTGCAAGTTGGTTGCCACCTTTAATAAGCTAAAATTCATTGACTATAAAACACTTTGGGATGTCCTGTGGATATGATAGAAGCATAGAAAATAGGAGCAGGAGTATGATCATGGCTGATCATCCAACTCAGTAAGCTGTTCCCGCTTTACCCCCATATCCTTTGATCCCTTTCGCCCGAAGAGTTATATCTAACTCCTTCTTGAAAACATAGAATGTTTTGGCCTCAACTGCTTTCTTTGGTAGTGAATTCCACAGACTCGCCACTCTCTGGGTGAAGAAATTTCTCCATCTCAGTCCTGAAAGGTTTACCCCGTATCCTTAGACTATGACCTCTGGTTCTGGACTCCCCCACCATCGGGAACATCCTTCCTGCATCTACCCTGTCAATTCCTGTTAGAATTTTATAGGTTTCTATGAGATCCCCCCCTCACTCTTCTGGTGGACTTGTGTTACAAAAAACAAACCAAAAAATTGTTATTCTGGCTATTTTCCAATAGCGCATGGAGACAATAGGGTTTCTGCTTGATAACTGTGGACTTGAAAGGACTGCATTACTCCACTTTTGTTCTTTTCTTTATTCCTTTCATGGATTAATCCCACCTAGCCATCTTCTCACCATATTCCTCCCAGCGCTGGCATCTGTTGCCAAACACCATCCCACCCTTCCCCTCCCTGGGCAGCCGTAGGCTCCCATCACAATTTCTGCTCTTTCCCGTCAGCCCAGACATCACTTCTGCTGGTTTCGGCCTGGGCGCTAGTGCTATTTTTTAAATCCTGTGAGTTAAAATGTCTGCCTCCCAACTAGTTTTCAATTCAAATCACAAGATTACCTCCAATTCTCCATGCCTCATTTTGAGCTAACAGTCTCTTGTCCCTTTTAGACACAACAAAGGCACAGCTACTCTTAATCATCTTATACTTGTCCAAGTTTGGTACTTATGCCTTAAGTGTTCGCATGATAAGGTTGCTTGCAGTAATTTCCAGCCTCGTTCTCTAACTGGTTGTCAAGGGTCTTTGCTTTGGTCAAATCTAATGTGCGTTAAACTGAAAGTGTGTCTACTTTTCCCATTATATATGGTCGTGTTGGATATCCCATTGCTTTTAATTTGTTTGGTGCAACAAATGCGTGTGTGTGTGCACGTGAATATATCTGTTTATGTACGTCCTGGTCTTCCTGGTTAATTCATGGAGCCAAACAATGAGAAAGACTGAGCTGTTGTATTGTTTTGCGTGCATTAAATTGATGCTGTGGATTTTCTAAAGAATTGTTTTGTTTGTAAGACTGGAATGAAATAACTTTTAATTTAATGGAAACCTTTCACTAGCATCCTGTGCCACATTACACACCAATTATGCCTGCGAAAGCTGCTTAATAAAAATATTGGATAGCTCTTTCAAAGAGCAGGCACGACAGGTCAGATAGCCTCCTTCTATGCAGTATGATTTTCTTTCCTACCAAAATCTGATGATCCACTTGCAATGTGCAAAACCATTTAATATGTATACTTAACAAAATGCTGTATTTTGTGATATGTTCTGCACATCTAGAATAACAGAGATTTGAAAGCAGAAAGTCAGTTGTTAAGGTCTGCGGGAAGTAACTGCCAACTCCACCATCATGCCAAGTGTATGGATAAACATACAGGTACTATTTTTTATTTATCCGGTTTAGCAGCAAGGATTTTGGTCATGATTTCGCATTGGAACTTTTCATATTTTATCCACTTAAACTGTGTAAAAACACTGTCGCGCAGTTACGGAATCTGTGTATCTAAACTTGGGTTGTGTTCAAAGGACATGTGAGCTAAGTAACATTGGGATAAGGTAGTGGTGATTATGGGTTTGTCATCAATGGTGGCAGCAATGAGACCAGTTTGAGGTGATGGATCACGTGCATTACACAAGTCTATCCCACCTTGTATCTGCAGCTAGGTTCAGTTACTAGCACTCTTACCTAGTGATCAGAAGGTTGAGGATTTAAGCTCAATACCAGGAGTTTAAACTTATCATCTAATAAAGAAAGACTTATATTTATACAGAACTTTGACAACCTCAGGATGTCCCAAAGTGCTTTACAGCCAATGAAGTGCTTTTTGAAGTCTAGTTGCTGTTGTAATGTGGGAAGCACAGCAGCCAATTTGCACACAGCAAGCTCTCACAAATGGCAATGTGATGGCGACCAGATAATCTGTTTTAGTCATATTGGTTGAGGCATATATTTTGGCCAGGACACTGGGGAGATCTCCCCTTCTCTTCGAAATAGTGCTATGGGATCTCCGATGTCCACCTGAGAGGGCAGACGTGGCCATAGCTTAATGTTTCATCTGAAAGGCAGCACCACCAACAGTGCAGCACTTCCTCAGTACTGCATTGGGAGTGTCCGCCTCGATTATGTGCTTACGTGGGACTCAAACTCAGGGTCTTCTGACTTGGGTGAGAGGGCTGTCATTGCACCACTGCTAACTCCAGTACTGAGTGAATGCTGCATCGTTGGAGGGCCCGTCTTTCTGGTGAGATATTAAGTTGGAACACCATCTGCCTGTCAGGATGGATGAAAATTACTCAGACCAGTCAAAAACAAGGTTGGACATTTTCTCAGAGCTTCTCTCGCTATGACTTTGTTGGATGTTCGGCAGAAACCCTGGTTGACTTTAAGTGTTTGACTGAAATTGCGTGGGAGAGCGAGGAACCCAGAGGGAACCAAACCCTGTGGTATCCTGGCCAATATTCCTCCTTCAACCAATATCACCAAAAACTATTCTCACTCTTGTTTACAAGACCCTGCGCTGTACTAACTGAGTTCAAATTTACTTACACAACAATTGCTTTGCAATAAATAATTGTACGTAAAGCGCTTTAGATGTTTGAGAGACATGAGCTATATAAAGTGTGCTTCCTACATTTTAACAGTGACTTAATTGGCTGTAAAGCACTTTAGGGTGTTCTGAGGTTTTGAAAGATGCTATAGAAATGCAAGCTTTTTATATCTTTTATGCGTCTTTGGTAGAAAATGGATGCCAGAGGACTGGGACTAAATTGATAGCTCTTTTAAGAGAGTTTAGCACACAAACAATGGGCCGAACCTTCTGTGCTATAGCATTCTACCATTCTAAAATATACTGGTAAAGCACAACCAAGAAAGAATTGCTTTAATGACTGCAAGGGGTGACAATGAAAATATGTTCATAAAGTTTTCCTAGGTTACTAGGTATCTATGGAGGTTTCTCCGATCAACTGCTGTAAAATTGGCAGAAATCTATGCTAAACCTCGAGGAACTGTGAAAACGCTATTTGCGCTGCTTTCTCCGGAATTCCTTGGATCATCCTGCAAAGTCTTGGCAGACAGTTAAGAAAATCCCATGTGGAAATACGACCTCATAATTCTAGAGTAAATAAGGAGAAACTCTCCACTGGCAGGAGGATTGGTAACCAGAGGAAATAGATTTAAGATAATTGGTAAAAGGATCAGAGGGAGGAGGAGGACAGTTTTATTTTTTACAGAGTGAACTGTTGTGATCTGGAATGCACTGCCTGAAAGGGTGGTGGAAGCAGATTCAATAACTTTCAAAATGCAGTTGGATAAGTACTCGAAGGGAAATAATTGCAGAGAAATGGGCAAAGAACAGGGGAGTGAGACTGGACTGGAATGGGCCCAATGGCCTCCTTCTGTTCTGTATTCAGTGAGAATTCCCAGCTAAATAATAAGTACAGAAAATCTTTAACGCAGAAAAACGTTAATACTGTGAGTAGAAACTGTTCTTCAGACCTGTTCTAAGAGTCTGTACCAAAAATACTAACCTGCCTATTCTCGTCTGTTGCTATGCATGTCCAGCATTTTAAAGATAATTTATTTTTTGTGTGATCTCACTTTTTTTCTAATGAAAAATTAAAGGGCATCTCGTTTTTTAAGGACCTAAAGTAGATTTTGCAGAGGAACCCTGGCATCTGTGTTAGCAATAGAAATTCTTCCCTGTACTATTTTGGTTGATAGTGGGCAAGCTACATAAACACATGTGGGCAAAAGGAGTAGAAGGTTATGCTGATCGGGTTAGATGAAGTAGAGTGGGAAGAGGCTCATGTGGAACATAGCTGGAGGGCAGCAGTGAGATATTAGGCAACAGGGAACTGCAGGGATGGTCCTTGGCACTTAGTGAATCTGGGAGTTCTGGAAAGGGAGGCAAGGGCCTGTTAAAATGACAAAGTGCAACTGTGATGTAAGTAAGGTGGGCACAACGCTGTCCTGGTTTTTACCCCTGCATTTGCGACAGGCAGGGGAGGGGGTTAAATTTTAGTCTTATGTCGTTGAATGCATTTTATAACATCAGAATCTTTTACATTAAGAGCAGAAACAAAATTTCCATGATTGCATTTTCATAAATATGATCTGCTTAATGTGCAGAAATGATGGTTTGACGGCTTCACAGTTTACCTTACTAATGTTGCAAAAATTAAAGAGGGATTTGAAGGAAGATTGTGTACGTTCTGCACTTTCCTCAGATCCCAGTGGTTTACATTTTTATGTAAGTTTTTTCCATTCTGCTCTATCCTAATAAGATTATCTCAATTTGATTTTGTAAAATTGTCCTAAAATCAGGAGTGAATTTCAGTATTTTTGTGATCCAGGAAATTCCTACAGTCATCCATGAAAAATGAGTACTGGGCTTGAGGTACCAGAAAACAGCCAGCATCCCAGCAAACATATATCAGCCAGGCTGCTTTCAAGGGATATAGTGGAGAGTATTGAAAGACAAGGTGGCATAGCCTTACTAGAGAATTGGCCATTCCATTGCTCTCCTTTAGATGGAAGCTCATGAACCACAGACCTTGCAGTCAGAGCTGATGGAGCCATCAGGACGTGTTCCAACTTGACTATTTTTTCCCTTGGCAGAATAGGCTTGAGGGGCTAAACAGCCTACTCCTGTTCCAATGTTCCTTTCCTGGAATTGAGTCATAATAGAACTTTTTTTTTGTTTAAAAAAAATTACAAAGGGCAGTTGACCTTAATAATTAAAGCCTTTCAGTGGGAAATAAAATGCTTCCTTTATCGAAATCTCGCCATTGCAGAAAATTGGTGGAAATGTGTGAGGGATGAACTCCGTTCTTCAGTGTTCTAATTTTTACCACGTGGTCTCATGTGGTGATCTCATCCGTGCTGCCCCCTACATAGGAGCAATTCCTTTTATGCAGCTTTGTTGACAGCGTGGCTGATTGTACACAAAGAAAAATAAGCACAGTCATCAAGTTGCTGTGGCAAGTTTTAGGTCTTTGTGGTGGCCTAGTGCAATCGCTAGTTTATTGATCAGATTTGGGATGCCACGCAAGAAAGTACTTGATCTTCTTGGCAAATAGTTTTCAAAATGACTGAACTTGGCTTCCCCCCCCGCACCCCCCCCCCCCCACCTCACTGAATGACTGAGTTGGTAAGTGCACTGACACGAGGTTGGAACAGAGTACTGTACCAAGTTCAATACCTGGTCTATGCTGAGTAAACTGACCTCAGTCAGGGCGGTAGTAAAGACATAGGGATTGATCTGAGTGTTGAAGACTGGACATGTCAACTAGGCTTCTTGCTTCTTATCACTATCCAGTGACTGTTGATGGTAACTGCCCATGGATGATCAGTGACTGAGGACAGGATTGGCTTCAGCTGTGATGTCCACACTCCTGGTCTGCTGACTGTTGAGGTCATTCAAAACTCTGCTGTTCACCCATTGCCCCAGCATCTGTTGGCCTACATTGGCTCCCAGTCCAGCAACACCTCAATTTTAAAATTCTTATCCTTGTGTCCAAATTACTCTGTTGCCTTGCCCTTCCCTATCTCTAACGTCTTTCAACCCACAACCCTCCGAGAACTTCAGTACTCCATTCTGGCTTCATGTGCATCCTGAAAGTCATCGTCCCACCCTTTGTGGCCATAAACCTCTCTACCTCTCTCTCCTCCTTTAAGATGCTCCATAAAACCTACCTCTTTGATCAAGCTTTTTCTCAGCTGACCTAATATCCGCTTATGTCGCTTTCCTGTCAAATTTTATCTGATAGCGCTATTGTGTAGTGCTTTGGGACATTTTGCTGCATTAAGAAGCTAGGTAAATGTAAGTTTTTGTGAGAAATGTTGACGTGTGAGATTGAAATCCTGCAGAGGCTCCACTAGTCCCCTGTCGTAATTCTTGACAAAACCCCCAAGGAACTGACCAAAAGTGCAGGAGACAGCTGGAAACCCTCGGGATTTCAGCCCCTTTTTGCTTAGGTTCACACATGAAGAGCAAATGCTCGAAAGAGGTGCCAGGACCCACCCCCAAATAAACAGCAACAGCTAACGGGTCGGAGAGGTGGATTCAACCTTCAGTTTACCAAGTGCAGTCTCTCAATGTTATATAAATAGTGGGTGCAACAACTTTGTGCAGTGGCAAGGATACAGCAGGTTACCTATTAAAACCTAAAGAGCGACTGGAGAATTGGCGCATCAGTCTCGGTCAGCAGACATGTACTTGGGGCAGTCTGCACCCACCTCGCAGGCAGTCTATGGAGCATCTGCTTGACTGTGTCTGCAGATGAATGTGTACCTCTTGAAGTGAAATTTGTTGCATTTTCACTGTGCTGTACAAAATGAGGGGGCAATTGATAGAACTCCTGTTGCTGACCAGTATTTCAGCTGCTCTCATCTCGTTCAGTGTTATCCTTTAATGTATTGTCTCTGAAATATCCACGTGGATCCTACTTGGAATATTTTGAAATACTGTACCATAGTTATGTATATCGGAATAATGTTGCTGTTACTTTAAGTTTCAATAAAATGCGCTTGATCGCCTGGCGTACAGTATATAAAGTTGTCATTATTGGTAATTACTGCCTCAGTATTTTTGCCTGCCTATCGAACAAAAGTAAACCTTTTCCCAATACATATAAATCCTGTCTCTCAGAATCCCTTCCAATAACTTTCCCACCACTGATGTAAGGCTCACCGGCCTGTAGTTCCCTGGCTTATCCCTGCTGCCCTTCTTAAATAAAGGCACAACATTAGCTATCCTCCAGTCTTCCGGTACCTCACGCGTGGCTAATGATGATACAAAAATCTCTGCCAGGGCCCCAGCAATCTCCTCCCTTGCTTCCCATAGCATCCTAGGATACACCTGGTCAGGCCCTGGGGACTTATCCACCTTAATGTGCTTCAAAACCTCCAACACCTCCTCCTTTGTAATGTTGATATGCTCCAGGATATCGCTGTTCCCTCCCTTGAACTCACTAGCTTCCATGACCTTCTCCACGGAAAATACAGATGAGAAGTATTCATTTAAGACCTCGCCCATTTCCCGTGGCTCCACACATAGATTACCACACTGATCCTTAAGGGGACCTACTCTCTCCCTAGCTACCCTTTTAGTCTTAATATACTTAGACAATCTTTTAGGATTCTCCTTTATCTTATCTGCCAGGGAATCTCACGGCCCCTTTTCACCCTCCTAATTTCCTTCTTAAGTGTACTCCTACATCCCCCATACTCCTTGAGGGACTCGCTTGATCCCAGCTGCCTATACCTGACATATGCCTCCTTCTTTGTCCTGACCAGACCCTCAATATCCCTCATCAACCAAGGTTCCCTAAACATGCCAGCCTTACCCTTCCATCTAACAGGAACATGCCGGCCCTGAACACTTCCGACCTCACTTTAAAAGTCAGACGTCCCTTTACTTGTAGACAGCCTCTCCCATTCAACTTTTGAGAGTTCCTGTCTGATGCCATCGAAATTAGCCTTCCCCCAATTTAGGACTCCAACCTGAGGACCAGTCCTATCCTTTTCCATAACTGTCTTGAAGCTAATAGAGTTATGGTCACTGGTCCCAAAGTGCTCCTCGACTGACACATCAACCACCTGACCATCCTCATTTCCTAAGAGGAGGTCGAGTGTAGCCCCTTCTCGAGTAGGGCCATCCACATACTGCTTCAGAAAACTATTCTGGACACACTTAACAAATTCTTCCCTATCTGATCCGTTAGCACTAAGGCAGTCCCAGTCAATATTAGGGAAGTTAAAATCACCTACTATTACAACCCTATAATTTCTACACCTATCTGTGATTTCCCTACATATAAGCTCCTCCACTTCCTTCTGACTATTGGGGGGCCGGGGGACTATAGTATAATCCCATCAAAGTGATCACCCCTTTCTTATTTCTAAGTTCTACCCATATGGCCTCGCTGGACATTCCCCCCGGGATATCCTCTCTAAGTACTGCCGTGATGTCCTCCCTAATAGTGCAACTCCCCCTCCTCTCTTATCTCCCTCTCTGTCATGCCGGAAGCATCGGTACCCCGGAACATTGAGCTGCCAGTCCTGCCCATCCCTCAACCACGTTTCTGTAATAGCTATAATATCACCGCTTGAACCGCTGAAGTCTATGTGAGTAGGTACACCTACAGTGCTTTTAGGGAGGGAGTTCCTGGATTTTGGTCCAGTCACAATGAAAGAACAGCGATATAGTTCCAAGTCGGGATGGTGTGTGGCTTGGAAGAGAACTTGCACGTAGTGGTGTTCCCTTGCGTCTGCTGCTTTCGATCTTCAAGGTGCTGGAGGTCGCAGGTTTGGAATGTGTTGTCGAAGAAGCCTTGGTGAGTTGCTGAAGTGCATCTTGTAGATGGTACACACTGCTGCTGGACACCTATGGAGAAGCCCAATCCAATATGATGGGTGCTGCACTTTCAGCGCTGAATTAGTATGTGTCTGCCATATTGGAGGCTTAGATGCCTGCTCTGCATGAGAAAAATGGATGTGATGCCAATGAATTTTGTAGGCAAGTTCCTCCAAATGTGTACTCGAAGGATTTGCTTTGATGGTCAAATGGCCTGTGCACACCGTAATTTTGTTTTATGTGCTTTTACTTTGGATCTGCTAACACTAAGTGATGCAGTGTTTTCCACAATGCAGTGTTTCATTTTGACCTGTATTGAATCAACAAGTTCAAGCGTTTGACAGCGACGGGTTTCCTAGCTGGTCAAAATAACATGGATTTTCTAAAAGCAAAATCATATTCAATTAATCTTACTGAAATCTTTGAAGAAGCATCAGAAAGAATAGATAAGGGAAATTCAGTGGATGTGGTGTACATGGACCTTCAGAAGACCTTCAATAAGGTGCCACATAAAGGATTCATGATCAGGACAAAGATCAGGATGTGTGGAGTTAGAGGTCAGAATGGATTGAAAGGTGGTCACAAAATAGAAAGGGGTTAAGAGACATTTCTCAGATTTTCAGAAAGTGGAATGTTCCTGAAGGAACCATACTGGGAGCATTGTTGCTCACCATATGCAAAAATGATGGATTTAGAAAGTGGAAATGCGGTGCTGAAATTTGCAGATGACATTTGTATAGCAAAGGGTACAACTAAAAAGGTGGAGGACTGCACCAAAATACAGGAATGTATGTGCAGAATGGGTAGATAAATGGAAAATATGAAGTGCGAGGTGGCTTATTTTGGTAGGGGTAATAAGGAGGCTACTTTAGTAAGGAACCAAATGGGGCAAAGAATAAAAAGATCTGGGAACACGGCAAGATAAATCATTTAAAAATAGCAACACCAATTGATAAGGAGGCCTGAAAGAATGCAAACAAAGTGCTGTGGTTCATTTTTAAAGTGAAAGCAGGGAGGTAATGTTAAATTTATATAGAACCTTAGTTGGACCACACTTGGAGTACTGCACTTCCAGTTCTAGTCTCCTTATTGCAAAAAGGATATTGAAGCACTGGAGATAGGGTAGAAAAGATTTACAAGGCTGTTACCAGAATTGTGAGAATGCAACTAATTGGAAAGTTTACGCAGACTGGTGCTCTTTTCTCTAGAAAAAGACTAAGAAAATCTGATAAGAGTTTGTTTAAAAAATTATGGAGGACTTTGATAGGGTACAAGTGGAGAAACCGTTTCCACTTGTGGGGAGTCCAGAACAAGGAGACAAAAAATATAAAGATAGCCACCAACAGACGGAGTAAAGAATTTAGTCGCAGTTTCTTTGCACAGAAGGGTGAGAATATAGAACTCGCTGCCACATGAAGAATGATTAGCGGGACACTGGAGAAGTGGGGGAGGCGGTTAGTGTGGAATATGAACACCGGCAGAGATCAATTGCACCCAATGGCCCTTTTCAATGTCAATACTGTAGATTATATGCAACACTTTTTGGTGAAGACTGTGCCCTTTTACGTAGCTCTTTGTGTAGAGAGCGGGAGATGTGGAAAAAAAACCCGCAATCATTGTGTGGACATTTTAAAACTCGCTTATTTTAGATATAACAGCATGGCCACTTTCATTTTCTTTCTATTTCTGGACACACACAACAGAAACGCAGTGGCAAATGTGAAGCAAATGCTGTTAATTCAAGAAACTGCGTGTCGCACCACAGAACACCCAGAGAGTGCCCTTTGGTCAACTGCTAAGATTTGTTAAGAGATACTGTATTCTCATAGAAATTTAGTTAACCTATGAAGAATTACCAACCTTTCTATTTGTTATTGACATCCATGTAATAGAGTGACACTACCTTTGTTCTGTGGTGAGATTTGTCCGCATTTTTGCACAGCCTCTGCGTAATGTGTTGGAAACGGCCTGCAGTGGCTCAAAGGTCTTTCCCAGCAAACTCAACTGTTTGTTTACAGTCCGAGGCAGAGGTTGTTAAGAAACTAAATACAAAGTGAGTTTTACTATGACTTGGCTCAAGGTATTATCTTTTTTCTGAAGAGGTTTTCTTTCCTGTTTTCTACAATAGGGTTTTAGGTATTCCACTGCGTTGCTCCCCCTCCCTATCCCTGTAACCTTCTTTAGCCCCACCACTCTCCAAGATCTCTGCTTTCCTCCAACTCTGGACTCCTGTGCATCCTCCAACTCCCTTCACCTCCACCATTGGTCTAGTTGCTAAGCCCTGCAGTTCGCTCCATGAACCTCTCCACCTCTGTCTCCTTGAAGACCTACCTTAAAACCTATCTCTTTGACACAGCCTTTAGTCTCTTGTCCTAATATCTCCTTCTTTGACTTGGTGTCAGTTTTTATCTGATAATACTCATGTGAAGCTCTTTGGGGTGTTTTCTTATGTTAGAGATGCTATATAAATGCAAATTGTTGTAAGGAAGTTGCCTCGTGTTCCCATTAAATGGATGGTCTTCTGTTCTACGTTTCTGGAGTGTGCTGGAGGCAGATTCAATTTTAGGGGAGGTGGTGGCATAGTGGTAATGTCACTGGACTAGTAATCCAGAGGCCCAGGCTCTGCAAGCGGGTTCAAATCCCACCATGGATGGTGAAATTTAAATTCAATTAATAAACCTGGAATTAAAAGCTAGTCTAATGGTGACCATGAAACCATTGTCGGTTGTTGTAAAAACCCATCTGGTTCACTAATGTTCTTTAGGGAAGGAAATCTGCTGTCCTTACCTGGTCTGGCCTGCTTGTGACTCCAGATTGACTCTTAAATGCCCTCTGAAATGGCCTAGCATGCCACCCAGTTCAAGGCAATTAGTGATGGGCAATAAATGCTGGCTTAGCCAGCGATGCCCACATCCCATGAATGAATAAAAAAAAATTCAATAGGGAATTAGACTGTTATCTGAAAAGGAAGATCTGTGCAGGATTACGGGGAGAATGCAGGGGAATGGCACTAAGCGAATCGGTCTTTCGGAGAGCCAGTGCAGACATGATGAGCCGAATGTAGCAATCAGTTTTACCTCATCACTACCTCTCTCAACAGCAGTGCCGTGGTATCTTTTACATCCACCTGAGAGGGCAGATGGGACCGCAGTTTTAACGGCTCATCTGAAAAATGGCACAGTACTGGAATGTAATAATTCTGTGATTTTGCTGGATGTTCTTGTTCATTTTTAAGGACTATTTCATCATTTTCTTGTTAGCTCCCATTTTGTTTCCCCTCATCTCTGGGAGGTGTTGCCTCTTGCATGACACCAGCCCTACAAGCAGTCATCTGTCCATGTGTGAGCCCAGGTAGGCTCCTCGACAGTAAGTGCCAGAACGTGCAAATGCAATGTTGCTCTCCTGTGCGTCCCCAATTTCCATCGCCCACCATTGGTGGCCATTCCTTCAGCTGCCTTGGCCTTAAACGTTGAAATTCCCTCCCTAAACCTCTCCACCTCTCTACCTCTATCTCACAGTTTAAGACATTTGGTGCATGTTTAAGGTGATTGGCAAAAGAAGCAGAGGCATCATGAAGAAAAACGTTTTTACACGGGTGGTTAGGAAATGCACTGTCTGGTAGTAATGGATGCGGATTCTGTAGTAGCAGCTTTTTCGGGAGCAGCGTGTGAGCGAGTGAGCAGCTGGAAAAGTCAGTTTGAAAGTAAATTTAATTTCCTTTTGTTTTTCGGCGGAGGCCAGGGGGCTGCTGGGTAAGTAAAACACTATATATTTGGGCGGTTTAAAATAACTTTCCTTTCAGTGCAGCAGCTTTTTCGGGAGCAGCGTGTGAGCGAGTGAGCAGCTGGAAAAGTCAGTTTGAAAGTAAATTTAATTTCCTTTTGTTTTTCGGCGGAGGCCAGGGGGCTGCTGGGTAAGTAAAACACTATATATTTGGGCGGTTTCTGAACCCGAGACACCACACTTGTAGTGTCTCCCACCCGCCCTCCTCCTCTAACCAAAAAAAGGACTCGGTGGGGTGTTTATAAGGTAAGGCTTTTTCGATTTCTCTGGTTTTATTGTGATTGGTAAAAACTTTTCGTTCCTTTTTCATTTAACTAAGTTTAAACTTAAGATTAAAAATGGCAGGAGATCTCAGACCCGTATCATGCTCCTCTTGCTCAATGTGGGAGCTCAGGGACATGGCTGATGACCCTGACTCCTTCACGTGTAGGAAGTGTGTCCAGCTGCAGCTCTTGTTAGACCGCATGACGGCTCTCGAGCTGCGGATGGACTCACTTTGGAGCATGCGCGATGCTGAGGAGGTAGTGGATAGCACGTTTAGTGAATTGGTCACACCGCAGATTAGGATTGCTGAGGGAGAAAGGGAATGGGTGACCAAAAGGCAGAGAAAGAGCAGGAAGGCAGCTCAGGAGTCCCCTGCGGTCATCTCCCTCCAAAACAAGTATACCGTTTTGGATACTGTTGAGGGAGATGGCTCACCAGGGGAAGGCAGCAGTAGCCAGGTCCATGGCACCGTGGCTGGCTCTGCTGTTCCGAAGGGCGGGAAAAAGAGTGGAAGGGCTATAGTCGTAGGGGATTCGATTGTAAGGGGAGTAGATAGGCGGTTCTGTGGTCGAAAACGAGGCTCCCGAATGGTATGTTGCCTCCCAGGTGCACGGGTCAGGGATGTCTCAGATCGGCTGCAGAACATTCTAAAGGGGGAGGGTGAACAGCCAGTTGTCATTGTGCACATAGGCACTAATGATATAGGTAAAAAACGGGATGAGGTCCTACAAGCAGAGTTTAGGGAGTTAGGAGCCAAGTTAAAAAGTAGGACCTCAAAGGTAGTAATCTCAGGATTACTACCAGTGCCACGTGATAGTCAGAGTAAAAATGAAAGAATAGTCAGGATGAATGCGTGGCTTGAGAGATGGTGCAGGAAGGAGGGGTTCAGATTTTTGGGACATTGGGACCGGTTCTGGGGGAGGTGGGACTATTACAAATTGGATGGTCTACACCTGGGCCGGACTGGAACCAATGTCCTTGGAGGTGCTTTTGCTAACGCTGTTGGGGAGGGTTTAAACTAATGTGGCAGGGGGATGGGAACCAATTGAGGTCAGTTGACAGTAAGGAGGTAGTAACAAAAGCCTGTAAGGAACTAGATAATGAAGTCAGTGTGACTAAGGGGAAGAGCAGGCAGGGAGCAGATGATGAATATAAAGGGACTGGTGGTCTGAGGTGCATTTGTTTTAATGCAAGAAGTGTAGTTGGTAAGGCAGATGAACTTAGGGCTTGGATTGGTACCTGGGAGTATGATGTTATTGCTATTACTGAGACTTGGTTGAGGGAAGGGCATGATTGGCAACTAAATATCCCAGGATATCGATGCTTCAGGCGGGATAGAGAGGGAGGTAAAAGGGGTGGAGGAGTTGCATTACTGGTCAAAGAGGATATCACAGCTGTGCTGAAGGAGGGCACTATGGAGGACTCGAGCAGTGAGGCAATATGGACAGAACTCAGAAATAGGAAGGGTGCGGTAACAATGTTGGGGCTGTACTACAGGCCTCCCAACAGCGAGCGTGAGATAGAGGTACAAATATGTAAACAGATTATGGAAAGATGTAGGAGCAACAGGGTGGTGGTGATAGGAGATTTTAATTTTCCCAACATTGACTGGGATTCGCTTAGTGTTAGAGGTCCAGATGGAGCAGAATTTGTAAGGAGCATCCAGGAGGGTTTTCTAGAGCAGTATGTAAATAGTCCAACTCGGGAAGGGGCCATACTGGACCTGGTGTTGGGGAATGAGCCCGGCCAGGTTGTTGAAGTTTCAGTAGGGGACTACTTTGGGAATAGTGATCACAATTCCGTAAGCTTTAAAATACTCATGGACAAAGACGAGAGTGGTCCTAAAGGAAGAGTGCTAAATTGGGGGAAGGCCAACTATACCAAAATTCGGCAGGAGCTGGGAAATGTAGATTGGGAGCAGCTGTTTGAAGGTAAATCCACATGTGATATGTGGGAGGCTTTTAAAGAGAGGTTGATTAGCGTGCAGGAGAGACATGTTCCTGTGAAAATGAGGGATAGAAATGGCAAGATTAGGGAACCATGGATGACAGGTGAAATTGTGAGACTAGCTAAGAGGAAAAAGGAAGCATACATAAGGTCTAGGCGGCTGATGAAAGACGAAGCTTTGAAAGAATATCGGGAATGTAGGACCAATCTGAAACGAGGAATTAAGAGGGCTAAAAGGGGTCATGAAATATCTTTAGCAAACAGGGTTAAGGAAAATCCCAAAGCCTTTTATTCATATATAAGGAGAAAGAGGGTAACTAGAGAAAGGATTGGCCCACTAAAGGACAAAGGAGGAATGTTATGCTTGGACTCAGAGAAAATGGGTGAGATTCTAAACGAGTACTTTGCATCGGTATTCACCGAGGAGAGGGACATGACGGATGTTGAGGTTAGGAACAGATGTTTGATTACTCTAGGTCAAGTCGGCATAAGGAGGGAGGAAGTGTTGGGTATTCTAAAGGGCATTAAGGTGGATAAGTCCCCAGGTCCGGATGGGATCTATCCCAGGTTACTGAGGGAAGCGAGAGAGGAAATAGCTGGGGCCTTAACAGATATCTTTGCAGCATCCTTAAACACGGGTGAGGTCCCGGAGGACTGGAGAATTGCTAATGTTGTCCCCTTGTTTAAGAAGGGTAGAAGGGATAATCCAGGTAATTATAGACCGGTGAGCCTGACGTCAGTGGTAGGGAAGCTGCTGGAGAAGATACTGAGGGATAGGATCTATTCCCATTTGGAAGAAAATGGGCTCATCAGTGATAGGCAACATGGTTTTGTACAGGGAAGGTCATGTCTTACCAACTTAATAGAATTCTTTGAGGAAGTGACAAAGTTGATTGATGAGGGAAGGGCTGTCGATGTCATATACATGGACTTCAGTAAGGCGTTTGATAAGGTTCCCCATGGCAGGCTGATGGAGAAAGTGAAGGCGCTTGGGGTCCAAGGTGTACTCGCTCGATGGATAAAGAACTGGCTGGGCAACAGGAGACAGAGAGTAGCAGTAGAAGGGAGTTTCTCAAAATGGAGACGTGTGACCAGTGGTGTTCCACAGGGATGCGTGCTGGGACCACTGTTGTTTGTGATATACATTAATGATTTGGAGGAAAGTATAGGTGGACTGATTAGCAAATTTGCAGACGACACTAAGATTGGTGGAGTAGCAGATAGTGAAGGGGACTGTCAGAGAATACAGCAGAATATAGATAGATTGGAGAGTTGGGCAGAGAAATGGCAGATGGAGTTCAATCAGGGCAAATGCGAGGTGATGCATTTTGGAAGATCCAATTCAAGAGTGAACTATACAGTAAATGGAAAAGTCCTGGGGAAAATTGATGTCCAGAGAGATTTGGGTGTTCAGGTCCACTGTTCCCTGAAGGTGGCAACGCAGGTAAATAGAGTGGTCAAGAAGGCATACGGCATGCTTTCCTTCATCGGACGGGGCATTGAGTACAAGAGTTGGCATGTCATGTTACAGTTGTATAGGACTTTGGTTCGGCCACATTTGGAATACTGCGTACAGTTCTGGTCGCCACATTATCAAAAGGATGTGGATGCTTTGGAGAGGGTGCAGAGGAGGTTCACCAGGATGTTGCCTGGTATGGAGGGCGCTAGCTATGAAGAGAGGTTGAGCAGATTAGGATTATTTTCATTAGAAAGACGGAGGTTGAGGGGGGACCTGATTGAGGTGTACAAAATCATGAGAGGTATAGACAGGGTGGATAGCAAGAGGCTTTTTCCCAGAGTGGGGGTTTCAATTACTAGAGGACACGAGTTCAAAGTGAAAGGGGAAAAGTTTAGGGGGGATATGCGTGGAAAGTTCTTTACGCAGAGGGTGGTGGGCACCTGGAACGCATTGCCAGCGGAGGTGGTAGATGCGGGCACGATGGATTCTTTTAAGATGTATCTAGACAGATACATGAATGGGCAGGAAGAAAAGAGATACAGAACCTTAGAAAATAGGCGACATGTTTAGAGAGAGGATCTGGATCGGCGCAGGCTTGGAGGGCCGAAGGGCCTGTTCCTGTGCTGTAATTATCTTTGTTCTTTGTTCTTTGTTCTAGAATTGGATAAATACTTGAAGCTGAAAAAATTTGCAGGGATATGGGGAAAGAGTGGGGGAAAGGGACTAACTGGATTGTTCTTCGAAAGACCAGCGCAGACACAATGAGCCGAATGACCTCCTGTGTGGCAACATTCTATGATTCTAAGATGCTCCTTTAAAACCTAGCTCTTTGATCAAGTTTTTGATTCATTGTCCTAATCTCTCCTTAGTTGCTTGGTATTACATTTTGTCTGATTATGCTCCCATGAAGTGCCTTACAACCTTGGTCCCCTCCTATTTCTCAATACATGCTGCCTCTTGGCGACATCATTTGGAAACAAAATATCAGGTTCTATGTGCACATCGACAACATCCAGCTCTACCTCACAACCACCTCTCTCGACAGCAGTGCCATGGTATCTTTTACATCCACCTGAGAGGGCAGGCGGGGCCTCAGTTTAACAGCTCATCCAAAAAGCGGCACCTCCAACAGTGTAGCACTCCCTCAGTACTGGAATGGAGTGTGAGTATAGATTTAGTGCTCCTCCCTGAAGTGGGACTTGAATCCACAACCTTGCTACCCATGGCTGACACTATATACTGAATCAGCTATTGGGTTCTCCCTAAAATTTATTAGACATAGTAACTGCTGTTGTTCAATCTGTTCTTCAAATCTACAATGAAGAAGGAATTATTTTCCACTTTTAGCTTTTTTTTGTTTGTTTTGCTTCACCAGTCCCTGTATTGCTCGTTCTGACCTTGGGCTTGCTTCCTCTGACGGTGATCTTATTTATAGTGACCCCCTTACCCTCAATTGTACTCACTCCACCCATAATCTCACTTCCATTTGGCCTGATGTAGCTCAATGTGCCCCCAGAACACACACAGACACACACACGCACTAAATGAAACCACTGAACAATGCCGTGAGGAGCATACAACGTTTAAAGTTCATCCAAAAAGACTGCTGCGGGCCTTCACGATTTGATTAGTTTGGTCTCTGAATGAGAGAGAGAGCCTTAATTATCTCACAGCCCAGTTATGCCAGAACCCAAGAAAATATGGATTGAGTAAGGACCTCCTTATTCCTAGGCACGTACACATATCTTTCTCATGGACTCCAACCAATTTATTTAGTCTCTTGGAGGAGATGATTAGACACAAGTGAAGCATGCAAGAAGATTTCCATCTGATCTGTTATAATGAATCACCAGAACAGAGAGTGCAGCCTGCATTGAGTTGACCCTGCAAACTTGTGTTCTTCAGATGACACTTCTGTGGTCCCAACACACAGGAATCCATGCATTCACACAGCAGTTGATCATCCATGTCTGTGTTTATCATTATAATGTTCAATCCTGATCTGAAATAGGTAGAATTTCCCTTGCTACTGACTCCATTCCTCTCCCTGGCAACAGTCTGAGGCTGAACCAGACTGTTTGCAACACTGGTGTCATATTTGACCCCCAGATGAGCATCTGACCACATATTGGCACCAGCACTAAGACCACCATTTCCATCTCCATAACATCGCCTGACTTTGCCCCTGCCTCAGCTCATCGGCTGCTGAAACCCTCATTCATGCCTTTGTTACCTCTAGGATCCACATACTGACACTTGATCCACTTGACCCACCTCATTTCCCAGAACCAGATCCATCAGTGCCTTCCCCCTTGTTGGGCCAGAAACATACTGGTCTAGAAAATCGTCCTGAACATACTATAAACTTTTCCCTCACTCTTCCCTTTACAGTATTACTACCCTAGTTTATATTAGGATAATTAAAGTGCTCCATTATAACTACTCTATAATTCTGCACCTTTCTGTAATTTCCTTGCACATTTCTTCCATTATATCCTTCCCTACAGAATACACCCAGTAGTGAAATGGCAACTCTATTGTTTCTTAGCTCCAGCTAAATAGATTCAGTCCTTGAGCCCTCTAGGACATCATCTCTCTACAGCACTGTAATATTCTCCTTAATCAATACTGCCATCCCCCTCCTTTCTTTTCTTCCATATCCTGAACACCTTGGGCAAAATCTAATCCGGCCCATGGGAGTGGATCGCAAGGCAGGAGTCCCGTAGATTTGGGAGGGAAGGTGGGGGCAGAGTACCCATCGCCTCCTCGACTCTGTACAATTCAATCAGGGGCGGGGAAGGTCGAGGACGGCCTTCCTGCCCAGAGGCCAATTAAGAGCCACTCAAGGGCCTCTTCCCACAGCCGCTGGTATTCTACCGTCCAGTAAAAGCTGGGAGCGTCCCTGCAGGGTTGGAGGGGGATGGTGGGGCACTCCTGATCAGACAGTCAGTGGCCCAAGGATGGTCACCCTGGTGGCAAGGGCCGCCTCTGCTGAAACTCGCTCCCCTCCCCCCCGGCCCCGGCCCCTCACTGGAGCCTGCTTGACTATCCCAGCGAGCCAGACCACACTTACCTATGTCCTGGGAGCTGTTTCAGCTTGCTGGTCCTGTCTGGATGCAGTTCCAGCAGTGGCCACCGCTCCCAGTGGAGGCATGATTTTTGCTTTTAAAGGGATGGGAGTCCTGATGCCAGGCAGTTTATTGCCTGATGAGCATAGAATCGTGTTGGGGCTCCCAGAAATGGCCGCATCGGGGTTGCCCCCGGTTTTCCAGCCCACCGTCGGGGCCACTGCCACCAGCATTAAATTCCGCCCCTTGTAACAGGAATATTTAGTACCCTGTCCTGCACTTTTTTTTTGTGAGGTCTCTTTTATCGCTATGACATCATGGCTGTCTGCACCTGCAGCTCACCAACCTTATTTACTACACTCCATGCGTTCACATACATGCTCAGTAAAACTAATTTAGACTTTACTACATTCCCTCTTATTCTAACCTCACCTACTACCTTACTCTTAGTGTAGTGCTATCTGTCTCTCCTATGTGTACCTTGTTTTTCCTCTCTGTTACCTCCTGCTCCCCCCAATGACGCCCCCCCCCCCCCCCCCCCCACCAAGGACATTGGTCCCGGCTCTATTTGGGTGCAATATGTCCAGCCTGTATAGGTCCCATCTCCCCATGAAGCGGTCCCAATATTCCATGAATATAAAGTGCTCCCTCCTACACCATCTCTCCAGCCACTCATTCATCTACACTATCTTCCTATTTCTATATTCACTACCAGGAGTAATCCGATTACTACCTCTGAGTTCCAGGTTGCTAATTTCTTTCCTAGCTCCCTAAAATCTCCCTGAGGGACTTTATACTTTCTATCTATGCAGTTCGTATGGACCACAACTGCTGGCTGTTCACCCTCACCCCTCAGAATGCTGTGCAGCACTCAGTGACATCCTTGACCCTGGCACCAGGGAACCAGGGAGGCAACATACCATAATAATAAAAGCAAAATACTGCAGATGCTGGAAATCTGAAACAAAAACAAGAAATGCTGGAGTCACTCAGCAGGTCTGGCAGCATCTGTGGAAAGAGAAGCAGAGTTAACGTTTCGGGTCAGTGACCCTTCTTCGGAACTGACAAATATTAGAAAAGTCACAGATTATAAACAAGTGAGGTGGGGGTGGGGCAAGAGATAACAAAGGAGAAGGTGCAGATTGGACCAGGCCACATAGCTGACCAAAAGGGCACGGAGCAAAGGCAAACAATATGTTAATGGTGTGTTGAAAGACAAAGCATTAGTACAGATTAGGTGTGAATACACTGAATATTGAACAGCAGCAAGTGCAAACCTGAAGAAAAACAACCTGAAAAAAACAGTGGGTAAGCAAACTGAACAAACTAAGATGAAATGAAATAAATGCAAAAAAAGATTGTAAAAAATGTAAAAAGGCAACATACCATCCTGGATTCACGTCTGTGGCCGCAGAAACATCTGTCTATTCCCCTAACTATCGAATCCTCTATCATTATTGCTTTCCCAATCTTCCTCCTGCTGCCCCCCGCACCCCCCCCCCCACCCCTACAGCTGAGCTAACTGTCATGCTGTGGACTTGGCTCTGGCTGCTCTCCCCAGAGGAACGATCATTGTCACCAGTATTCAGAACTGAATACAGGTGGAGAGATGAACTCGGGGTACTCCTGCACTACCTGCCTGGTCTTCCTTGACTGCCTGTTGTTCACCCATTCCTTCCCTGCCTGCAACATTAATGTGCTATCCACAAAACACTCAGCCTTGTAGATGCACCACAGTGATGCCAGCTGCTGCTGAAGCTGAAGCTTTGAAACCTGGAGCTCGAGCTATTCCAGTACACATGGTTGTCCAAGACACAAGAGGTGACTTGGAGTTCCCACATGGAACAAGATGTGTACTCCATGGGACTGAGATGCCCTGTTAAGCCTCTATTTATTAGACTACTCGCCAGTCAGCTGCTTCTCTTGTGTTGACATCACTTTATTTTATAGGGAGTGTTTTGAGAGACTTCTATTTTTTATATATATATTTTTTAAGGACTCATATTTAAATTGTGGAAATGGATTCATTTGGAAGCCTGAAGAAATGCTGGACTTTGTTTTTTTCACTGGGGTCATGGAAAGGACACGACTGAAAACACTTACTAGAAGAATCAAGGAGTGCTAAAAACAACCTCTACTGGAGATCACGTGCCTCAAGATAAATAAACAACATGAACCTTGGACTAAGGGGAGATGTTTACAGAGAAGTCACATGTCAAGGTTTATGGAGGTAAAGAGGTTGACTTTCTGTTTGGGGTTTGGATTGTTTTCAGTTCAGTTGGGGTATGAATTGTTTTGAAGACAGTTGGTGTTTTGCCTGCCAAGAAAAAAGACACCCCCCCCCCCCCCAGCTCATCTTTCCTGCACCTCTCTAAGAGACCCTGAGAAGTCCAGTGTGTCAGCTGCTCTTTACTCCTGTCTTTGGGAAAACCCTGCGATTCAAGTGTATGCTGGCTGAAACCCCTAATGCCACATTTCTCCTGGAAAAACCTGCTGGATTAATTCTCGACGCAGCCTGAAAAAAACTGCTCCAGAAAAGATTCCAGTGACCCATCATCGTACACCCGGATGCCAGACCAAAAGAAACAACTGACATTCTTCCATTTTTTCTTCTTCAAGAATTAGCAAGTATTTGGCCAAAATTTTTGTTTTTGGCATTTTCTTGTAATTGACCTCTGCAGAGAGAATTTCAGTATTATTTTCAGTGTGTGTGAGTTTGTGTGTGGGGATTTTAAAAGGAAATGTACATATTTCAATCTGTGTGTTGATGCTTTTCTTCGTTACTGGATAAGTCTTGTTTTATAATAAACTGATAATTTTGTTTATTAAAGGAACCTGGTTGGTGTAGTTTATTCTGGGATAAAGCGTAGAGCATATGATTGACTGCATCGGTAACTGGATAAACATTTAAATATATGTTTTGACCTGTGGAGAAGTGGAACTAGAAAAGACAGTGCACTTCTCCTGCCTCGGTTGTAACAGGAGGTTAAATATTTTTACTTAACTCTCACTGCACTGTCGGAGGTGTCGTCTTTCGGATGAAACATTAAATTGAGGCCCCATCTGCCTGCTTGGGTTGTTATAAAAGATCCCATAGCACTATTTCGAAGAAAGGCAGGGGAATTCTCCCGGTGTCCTAGCAAGTATTTATCCCTCAATCAACCTCACAAAAACAGGTAATTTCGTTTGTGGGCGCTTGCTATATGAAAATTGGCAGCTGCATTTCCTACATCACAGCAGTGACCATGCTTCAGAAGTACTTCATTGGCTGTAAAGCACTTTGAGATGTCCTGTGAAGGTGCTATGTAAATGAAAGTCTTTTACTTTATTATCTAGCTACCTTAGATTTTAACTCACTAAAAAATTTAGAATTCTTTAATGTTACTATACTGAAATTTAACCTTATCCCCTAGATCTGATTAATTTATTGAGCATTCAATTATGAAATTGGTTTTAGTTTTTATACATTAATTGATCTAGTCTTACCTTATAGTTGATTAATTTAGATTAAGTTAAAAGTTTGCCAGTATATTCTCCCCACATGACTCCTTGTCCTGTGATGTCAATTCACGATATTTTCTCCCTCCAGTTTGGCTGGGACTCCCAGTCCAATCACAGCTTGCTCTGCTCCCTGCCTCCTTTATGCTGCTCTGCTCCACTCCCTGCCTCCTTTATGCTGTGCCCCTCTGCTCCCTGCCTCCTTTTTGCTGCCCCTCCACTCCCTGCCTCCTTTATGCTGCACCGCTCTGCTCCCTGCCTCCTTTATGCTGCTCCTCTCTGCTCCCTGCCTCCTTTATGCTGCTCTGCTCCACTCCCTGCCTCCTTTATGCTGCTCTGCTCTGCTCCCTGCCTCCTTTATGCTGCTCTGCTGCACTCCCTGCCTCCTTTATGCTGCTCCTCTCTGCTCCCTGCCTCCTTTATGCTGCTCTGCTCCACTCCCTGCCTCCTTTATGCTGCTCTGCTCCACTCCCTGCCTCCTTTAATGCTGCTCCGCTCTTCTCCCTGCCTCCCTGTCTCCTTTATGCTACTCCTCTCTGCTCCCTGCCTCCTTTATGCTGCACTGCTCCACTCCCTGCCTCCTTTATGCTGCTCTGCTCCACTCCCTGCCTCCTTTATGCTGCTCTGCTCCACTCCCTGCCTCCTTCAATGCTGCTCCGCTCTTCTCCCTGCCTCCCTGCCTCCTTTATGCTGCTCCTCTCTGCTCCCTGCCTCCTTTATGCTGCTCTGCTCTGCTCCCTGCCTCCTTTATGCTACTCCTCTCCGCTCCCTGCCTCCTTTATGCTACTCCTCTCTGCTCCCTGCCTCCTTTATGCTGCTCTGCTCCCTGCCTCCTTTATGCTACTCCTCTCCGCTCCCTGCCTCCTTTATGCTGCTTTGCTCCCTGCCTCCATTATGCTGCTCCTCTCCGCTCCCTGCCTCCTTTATGCTGCTCTGCTCCCTGCCTCCTTTATGCTACTCCTCTCCGCTCCCTGCCTCCTTTATGCTGCTCTGCTCCTTGTTTCCTTTATGCTACTCCTCTCTGCTCCCTGTCTTCTTTATGCTGCTCTGCTCCCTGCCTCCTTTATGCTACTCCTCTCCGCTCCCTGTCTTCTTTATGCTGCTCCGCTCCGTTCCGCTTCCTGCCTCCTTTATGCTGCTCCATTCTGCCCCTGTCTCTTTTATCCTTTATTACATAAAGTTTACGGGACAGAAACAAACCACTCCACCCAAACTGGTCCATGCTGGTATTTATGCTCCACACCAGCCTTTCCCATCCTTTTTCATCTTACACTCTCCGCATATCCTTCTATTCTTTTCTCATGTACCTATCTAGCTTCCCCTTCAATGCATCTATACTAGTTGCCTCATCTACTCCATGTGGTAGCAAGTTCCACACGCTGACCACTTTCTGGGAAAAGACATTTCTCCTGAATTACTTCTTGTATTTATTAGTAACTACCTTAGATTTATGGCCCCTAGTTTTGCTCTCTGCCACAAAGTCCCAATTCTAAACTCTCCTTTACAAACATAATATACCATATGGTGCCAGATCCTTGAAGCACTTACTTGCTTTCTTTATTTGTTCTCATGATACGGTGACAAATTCATTGTCTATCCCTAGTTGTCCAGAGAAGGCAGTGGTGGGTTTTTCATCAGCTGCTCTCCTTGTGCTGATGGTATCTCCCCTAAACTGTAAGCTAGGGAATTCCAGGATATTGACCAAAGAACAATGAAGCAACAATGGTATATGCCCAAATCCTGGTGATCAATGATTTAGAAGAGCTGATGTTCCCATAAATACTATCATTGTTTTCCCTGGTGGCAGAGATTGCAGGTCAAGTGAAATGGTAAGACAGAAAAATGCACAGAACTTCTTGACAAATAATAGTCCACACCAATTCAGCACCCAAATCTATTCCATTGACTGAAATTTAGAGGATAATCGAAACGTTAAAAAGGAAACATCCCACAGTTAGATTGACTTCCTAGCATCCAGCCTACTGTTTTCTTTCAGAGTGGTAAAACTGACTCATGGTTGCTGTTCGCCCATGTTTTCACCTCATGGGAACAGATTTGACCGTGTGACCTCGCTCCAAACACAGCTCAGTGGAGGCCTACGTTGCTCCTGAAACCTCAAATCTTCATAAAAGAAAAGGAATGGAACTTTCAGTTATATAGCCTTTAATGCTCTTTACAGCCAATTAAGTAATGAAGCCAATTTTCTGACAGCAAGCTCCTATACATAGCAATGTGATAATGACCGATAATCATTTTAATCAAGTTGGTTGAGGGATAAATATAGGCCCAGGACACCAGGGAGAACTTGCTCGTGTATTGATCCCACTGCTCTGTTGAGTTAACCGATCACAGCTACGGTAACACTAGAAGTGTGGAAATTGGTCTCAGAGGGAGCTAAATAAAAAAAAATCAGCCAGGGTCAGCCAGGTAAACCTAATGAGCACTAATGCTGTGGAGGACGAGTTTTTGGCGTGTGTTAGGGATGATTTTCTAGAGCAGTATGTTGAAGAACCAACTAGAGAGCAGGCTATTTTAGGTCTCGTATTATGTAACGAGAAAGGGCTAATTAATAATCTTCTTGTGATTGACCATAATATGATAGAATTTTACATTATGTTTGAAAGTGAAGAAGTTCAATCTAAAGCCAGGATGTTAAATTTGAACAAAGGAAATTATGAAAATATGAGGGGAAAATTGGCTAAGATGGATTGGGAAAATACATTAAAAGGTATGACAGTTGTTACGACCGACAGCTCCTGTCAAAGCCCCCCAGTCAAAATATACGATTCTGATTGTGGTGGGACCAATGCACAGTTAATTCAATCCCGTCGTTCCACAGATCGGCTAACATATCATTTAAAACTTTCCAAATTAAAGAGAGCCCCAGCCAAATTGTACCATCTATTAACCGCCGAATGGGGCTAACCAAACCAGGTGTCTTTCAATCAACAAATTAACTCTTTACTTAGAAGAACTAAATTCTTAAACACTATGAAGATATAAACAGTGGCTATATCTATGGTAACGAGAATGCACCCTTTGAATCGTAGTTTCCAAATGGCTGTTTCTAAGGTAACGAAAATGCACCTTCCTATAACTCCAAAGGCTTGCCAGCTGTTAAAGCAATACTGATCCCTTGCAAGCCTTAAAGTCAAACCGCATATTCCGAAAAAACTACAGGACCATGGCACAGTACATAAGCAATGGATAGTCTTTAAAGAAATATTACATAGTTTACAGCAGCTATATGTTCCTTCAAGGCACAAAAACCCCGAAAGTAAAGGCAGTCAACCGTGGATATCAAAGGAAGTTAAGGATTGTATAAGATTAAAAGAAAAGGCCTATAAAGTTGTCAGAAATAGTAGTAAACCTGAGGATTGGGAGGATTTTAGAATACAGCAAAGGAGGATGAAGAAACTGATAAAGAAAGGGAGAATAGAATATGAATGTAAGCTAGCAAAAAATATAAAAATGGACTGTAAAAGCTTCTACAGGTACGTAAAAAGGAAACGTTTGGCTCAGACAAATGTGGGTCCATTACAGGCAGAGTCAGGAGAATTTATAATGGGAATAGAGAAATGGCAGAGAAGCTAAATGATTACTTTGTGTATGTCTTCACTGAGGAAGATACAAGAAATCTCCCAGAATTAGAGATCCAAGGGATTAGGGGGAATGAAGAATTGAAGGAAATTAGTATTAGTAAGAAGATTGTATTAGAGAAATTAATGGGGCTGAAGGTTGATAAGTCCCCAGGACCTGATATTCTACATCCCAGAGTGTTGAAAGAGGTAGCTATGAAGATAGTGGATGCAGTGGTGATCATCTTCCAAATTTCTATAGATTCTGGAGCAGTTCCTGCAGATTGGAAGGTCGCAACTATCACCGCACTATTTAAAAAGGGAGGGAGAGGGAAAACAGGGAATTACAGACCTGTTAGCCTTACAGGCATTGGGAAAATGCTAGAACCTATTCTAAAGGATGTGATAAATGGACACTCGGATAATAATGAATCTGATTGGGCAGAGTCAACATGGGTTTATAAATGGGAAATCATGTTTGACGATGCTGTTAAGGTTTTTTGAGGATGTTACTAACAGAATTGATAAAGGGAAGTCGGTGGACATGGTATACTTGGATTTTCAGATGGCTCTTGATAAAGTCACAGAATCACAGAATAATACAGTGCAGAAGAGGCCCTTCGGCCCATCGAGACCTGTCTACCTAATCCCATTTGCCAGCACTTGGCCCATAGCCTTGAATGTTATGACGTGCCAAGTGCTCATCCAGGTACTTTTTAAAGGATGTGAGGCAACCTGCCTCTACCACCCTCCCCGGCAGTGCATTCCAGACCGTCACCACCCTCTGGGTAAAAAAGTTCTTCCTCAAACCCCCCTTAAACCTCCTGCTCCTCACCTTAAACTTGTGTCCCCTCGTAACTGACTCTTCACCTAAGGGGAACAGCTGCTCCCTATCCACCCTGTCCTTGCCCCTCATAATCTTGTACACCTTGATCAGGTCACCCCCCAGTCTTCTCTGCTCCAGTGAAAACAACCCAAGCCGATCCAACCTCTCTTCATAGCTTAAATATTCCATCCCAGGCAACATCTTTGTGAATCGCCTCTGCACCACCTCCAGTGCAATCACATCATTCCTATAATGTGGTGACCAGAATTGCACACAGTACTCCAGCTGTGGCCTTACCAAAGTTCTATACAACTCCAACATGACCTCCCTGCTTTTGTAATCTATGCCTCGATTGATAAAGGCAAGTGTCCCATATGCCTTTTTCACCACCCTATTAACCTGCCCTTCTGCCTTCAGAGATCTATGGACAAACACGCCAAGGTCCCGTTGTTCCTCGGAACTTCCCAGTGTCAGGCCATTCATTGAATATTTCCATGTCACATTACTCCTTCCAAAGTGTATCACCTCACACTTTTCAGGGTTAAATTCCATCTGCCACTTTTCTGCCCATTTGACCATCCTGTCTATATCTTCCTGTAACCTAAGACACTCAACCTCACTGTTAACCACTCGGCCAACAGCTCACTGCTGTGAGCAAAACTGGGATAAAAGTATCGTTGGGCCATTAAAAAAAAAGTATTTTTTATCTTCATTTTTTTTTAGTTTTTAGAGATACAGCACTTAAACAGGCCCTTCGGCTCACCGAGTCTGTGCCGACCATCAACCACCCATTTATACTAATCCTACACTAATTCCATATTCCTACCACATCCCCACCTGTCCCTATATTTCCCTACCACCTACCTATACTAGGGGCAACTTATAATGGCCAATTTACCTATCAACCTGCAAGTCATTGGCATATGGGAGGAAACCGGAGCACCCGGAGGAAACCCACGCAGACACAGGGAGAACTTACAAACTCCACACAGGCAGTACCCAGAATTGAACCCAGGTCGCTGGAGCTGTGAGGCTGCGGTGCTAACCACTGCGCCACTGTGCCGCCCATGGTAAAGCTGGTCTAAAACTCACCTTCTCCAACCCAAACAGCAACTGTTAAGTTAATTTGCTAAATAAAAGAAAGACTAGACTTTAGATAAAACTAACCCTTCATTATCCTCAGTCACAAAACTCCCACTTTAGCACTCTAATGCAGCCCCAAGTCAGCACTCCAGTGCAAACGAAGTCCCCCACAGAAGGTTGGTTAGCAAAATTAAAGCACATGGGATAGGAGGTAATATACTGGCATGGATTAAGGGTTGGTTAACAGGCAGAGAGTAGGAATAAATGGGTCATTCTCGCATTGGCAGGCTGTGACTAGTGGGGTACTGCAGGGATCAGTGCTTGGGCCCCAGCTGTTCACAATATATATCAATGATTTGGATGTGGGGACCACTCTCAGACAGAGAGAGAGAGAGAGGAAGGAGAGAGTGATCAAGTTAACTCCTGACAGATGGACAGCTATCCAAAATACACTGCATCGCTACAAGTGTGTGGGCAAACATTGACTACTTGTACAAGAAACAAAATGCCAGGTATCTCACTAAATCAGTATCCAACATAGTGAAGAGAAAGTAAGTCAATAAATTAGTCTTCTCATTTAAAGCTTCTTGACAAAATTACTGGGTGGTGGTGAGACTGATGTAGAATTAAATGGAAAGTTTTTAAGATCAAGGTAAAAAAAATGTGAAGACAAATATGAAAAGCGTGAGACTGGGATCGAGCGGGGTAGTGGGACTAACCGGATTGCTTCGTGAAGAGCCCGCATGGACTGGATGAGCCAAATGGCCTCCTTCTGTGCTCTAAATGACTCTATAACTCTCCATATGCCCAAAGTTAAAAGGAGGGAGTGTATTGAGAAAAAGCCACGATGGCTGACTGGTCATGTAGAAAGACAAGTAAGATGAAAACAATAATGTTTCCACAAACTAAAGCCAGCCAATGCTAATGTAAACAGAGTTAACTAATGGGAACAGCGAAATAAAACGCTATTAGGTCAGGTGAAGGATAATGGAGGAGGATTGTAGACAATTGTGGAGGTAATGGGAAAAGCTTTATATGGTATGTCTTACACACGTATATACGCATATACACATACACAGAAATACATACAGACAAACACAGAAACACATATTAGTACACACATAAACACACACACAGTGTTGAAAGTTGACATTCAGGCGAAGCTCTGAAAAGTGAATGATATAACTGAAACGGAGACAAAGCTACAACATTAGGATTTTGTGAGTGACTGAACAAACCTGATCTATAACCTTGCCATCCATGCACTTTGACATAGATAACGCCTTGCAAAGGCTGCAGACGTCTACCTCTGTTCCCTACAGTCTTTTAAGGAAGATGCATTTTTACAACATAACAATAGCTGCCTATTTTGCTCATTGTTTTGTTTTGCTTTGACTTTAACACTTCCCTGGGGATGAAACTCTTCTCTTTGTTTTCTCTGCTATCATTTTATCCATGGACCACAGATACAGGCTGTTGTGTGAGAAACTGGGAGTGGAAAGGAAGTGTTGTCCAGGGCTAATGACTACTTCCCTTCCATTAAGGAAAAGAAACACAGGGTAGTATTTTTGATTGATGCTGCCAGTTCCTAATTGTTGCTCACTTTCAAAGTCTGTTTCCTGCAAATATCTGCCCTTGCAACATTTAAATGACGCCAACACCTTATTTTTCCCTGTGAGACAACCTTTGGCCTCTATCAAAGTTACAAATGGGGCAGTTTGAAGAAAGGACAGCTACTTGTATTTATATAGCACTTTTAACATAATAAAACATCCCAATGTGCTTTACCAGTGGGTTATCGATTAAAATTTGACAGCGAGCCACATTTAGCGATATTAGGACAGGTGACCAAAGGATTGGTGAAAGTGGCAGGTTTTAAGGAGGGTCTTAAAGGAGGAGAGATGGGCAGAGATTTTTGATTTCAAATCCCTCCATGGCCTCACCGCTCACTATCTCTGCAACCTTCTCCAGCCCTAAAACCCTCGTAGATATCTGCATTCCTCCAATTCTGGCCTCTTGAGCATCCCTGATCTTCTTTGTTCCACCATTAGCGGCCGTGACTTTGGCTGCCTGGGCTCTAAGCTCCAGAATTCCTCCCTAAACTGCAATACCTCTCTCTCCTCCTTTGAGAAGCCTGTTCAAATCTACCTCAGTGAGAAAACTGCTGTCCTAGTATCTCCTTACGTGGCTCAGTGTGAGATTTTGTTTGATAATGCTTCTGCGTGATGCCTTGAAGTGCTTATTACATTAAAGGCGCTATATAAATGCAAGTTGATGTTATTGTTGTGATATTTAGGGAGCGAATTTCAAAGCACAGGGCCTGAGCAGCTAAGAAAGAAAGTCAGGCCAAACTTTTTCACTCCAAGAATAATACCATATGTTACCAGGGTCCCATATGCTTTATGAATGCTTTGTTAAGGACAGGTTAACAAAGCAGTTCATAAAGCATATGGTACCCTGGGCTTAATAAAGAGAGACATAATGTACAAAAGTCAGTAAGTTATGCTAACCCTTTATAAAATATAGCTTGGCCCCAGCTGGAGTATTGTGTCCAATTCTGCGCACCACACTTTTGGGAGGACGTGAAGGCTTTGGACAGGATACAGAAGAGATTTACTAGAATAGTTCCAGGGAAGAGGGATTACAGTTACGTGGATAGTCTAGAGAAACTGGGGTTATTCTCCTTAGAGCAGAGAAGGCTAAGGGGAGATTTGGTAGAGGTACTTAAAATCATGAAGGGGTTAGAGTAATTGAAGAGAAACTGTTTCCAATTGGCTGAAAGGTCGATAACCAGAGGACAGAGATTTAAGGTGATTGTCAAAGGAACCAGAGGCAACATGAAGAAAAACCTTTTTTATGCAATGAGTGGTTAGGATTTGGAATGCATTTCCTGATAGGGTGGTGGATTCAACAGTAGCCTTCAAAAGGGAATTGGATAAATACTTGAAGGGAAAAAAAAAGGCGCTGGGATATGGTGCTATGAAAGCTGGACTTTGTAACATGATTATGTTTTAAAAACTGTGATTTTTAAAAGTTTAAGATGGAGTTTGAGAAATCAGGTGACCTCACATTCACTTTACTTAAGGACAAGACAGAAATCTTGGTTACCAGGACAACAGAGAACACAGATCAAAGACCGATCAGAGACTGCAGGGGTAACACCTGAAGGACAATGGGTTTCACCCTCCTAGACATTTAGATCATAAACAAACTGTTAACACCTGAGAACAATGGAAGGCTCAGGTGGCTCTGCTGAAGCCAGGCTTCTAGCCTTTGCATATTGGAAAAGGAAAATGAACTATTGACATTTGGTTCCAGATTAATTTAACAGATTTTCTGAAGGCGGGCAGGCTGTAGAGAAGACCAGCGATGGCAGCCTGAGAGCATGCTGTAAGAAAGGAAGACAACCAGCGCGGCAGCCTCGAGAGAATCAGAGAGGGAACACCTGCTCTCAGAAGCCTGATGCAGTGAAAGGCTGCGAAGACTTTAATCTGTTTTGAAAGTTGAAGCTTCCAGAGAAGTAAAAGCCCAACAGAATCACCAGGAATCGCCTTATTCACACACATCCAGGTCAAACGTGCTCGGAGAGGTGAGCAAAGAGGACATTGACTTTGAGAAAGGTCTGGGAGATCCAACCTATTGCAACTGGGAGAAGATTGTAACTTTTAACCGCAAAGATTTCGCCATCAAAGAGGACTGTGTAACTTATAAATTGGTGTGAGGTTTTCAAGTATTTTAACAAGTACATTACCTTTCTTTGTAATTTGGGGTATCAGCTACTTATAAAGTACTATTTAGTCAATGAGGATTTCTTTTAGTTTAGTTGATATAATAAAAGTTTTAAAATGTGAAATCTTGTTCTGTAATTCTTTAAATTGGTTTGAGGGTTCATATCTCGTAATTTTAACATTGATGGACTCACTGAGTTACTGTTTGTCACTTGGCTCGGGCTAGGCTTAGGGCAGAAGCCATGGCAACAGGGGCAGAAAATTGACTACTCTCCTTTGATTGGACAAGCCCATTAGCAGGCACAGACCATCTGGGTGGGCAAAAAACTGCCAAGCTGTTTGGTTGTCAGGCAATGTGTGTGTCAAGCCTGGAGAAGAAATCAAGAAAGAACAGAAGACCACAACCCAGCTTCATATTCCAATATCTCTGAAGGATCCTGTGAAGTCCACTGTGAATTTGTTTTGTTTCCTATATTTCAAGAAGGCCTGTTAAATAATTTTCAATGCCACCTGAAGAGAACTTTTATGGTAGTGACCTATTTGCATGTGCTTGAAGGGTTGGACTGTGTGCTGGTTTGGAACAACATATCTCATCTGATGTTTACTTTACAAAATGAGCAAGTAATTTACCCAAACTCTTTTTGTTTGTAACAGAGCTCTGATCTAAAAATCCTTTTTAATTTTTTTGGTTAACTGGAATATATATTTGTGTGTCTGAGTGCGAGTGTGAAGGGACTAAGATAAAAAGGGACTTTAAAAATTAGTTAAGGTAGAAAAGAGGACTTTTTAAAATTTAATGTTGGATTGTTTTAAAATTTGATCTATGTTGACAGTGGGAGATACAGCGATGGTAAAGCCATTGAATATCAAGGGGAGATTGTTAGATTTTCTCCTGTTGGAGATGGTCAATGCCTGGCACTTGTGTGGTGCGAATGTTACTTGCCACTTATCAGCCCAAGCCTGGATATTGTCCAGGTCTTGCTGCATTTCTACATGGACTGCTTCAGTATCTGAGGAGTCGTGAATGGTGCTGAACATTGTGCAATCATCAGTGAACATCCCTACTTCTGATCTTATGATTGAAGAAATGATAAAAGTGCAAAAAGTGATAAAGATAACAGAAATACTTCATGAAGAGGAAAGGATATGACTGTTTTTGTATCTTTGGGCTCTTCCCTTGAGAGTGGTGTGAAGTAATGGAAGGATTTGCAGGCTGATAACAGTTTGAAAGACTGCAATGTGAACGCTTCTTCGATGGCCTTAACCACCTTTATGCTCCTGTGAAGGGTAGGTCATGTCTGAAGAATAAATTTTTTGAGAAGGTCACTAAACCCGCAACCTTTACCACCTAGAAGACAAGGGCAGCAAATGCATGGGAACACCACCACCTGCAAGTTCCCCTCCAAGCTACACACCATCCTGACTTGGAACTATATCACCGTTCCTTCTCTGTCGCTGGGTCAAAATCCTGGAACTCCCTTCCTAACAGCATCTTTGGTGTACCGTACACCACATGGACTGAAGCAGTTTAAGAAGGCCACCACCTTCTCTAGGGCAATTCGGGATGGGCAATAAATGCTTTTTTTTTCTTTCCAAAAATATACTTTATTCATAAAAATCTTTTAAAAATGCATTACAAAACAGTTCAAAACAGCACCAAGTTGACATTCCAAACAGTGGAAAGGAAATCAGTTTTCAATACAGGAGTGAGTTGCCTCGCAACCCTTCCATTTCATTTTACATGCCATGTACATTTTACAGCAAACCCATATTTGGTGTACATAGCCCAAGGGGCTTCCCATGGATCCAGCCCCTCAGTTCACTTTGGTGGGAGGACCTTACACAGTGGTCTTTCCCCATTGAGCCTTTGCATTGGCTGCCGCAAGCTGTAGTGCATCCCACAGCACGTAGTCCTGGACCTTGGAATGTGCCAGTCTGCAACACTTGGTCATGGACAACTCTTTGCACTGGAAGACCAGCAAGTTTTAGGTAGACCAAAGGGCGTCTTTCACCAAATTGATGGTCCTCCAGCAGCAGTTGATGTTTATCTCAGTGTGTGCCCCTGGGAACAGCCTGTAGAGCACAGACTCCTGTGTTACAGAGCTGCTTGGGATGAACCTCGACAAAAACCACTGCATCTCTTTCCACACCTGCTTTGCGAAGACACATTCCAGGAGGAGGTGGGCGACCGTCTCTTCCCCACCACAGCCACCGCGGGGGCATTGTGCAGCGGGGGCGAGACTTCGGGTGTGCATGAAGGATCTGACGGGGAGGGCCCTTCTCACCACCAGCCAAGCTACATCTTGGTGCTTGTTTGAAAGTTCTGGTGATGAGGCATTCCGCCAAATGACTTTGACGGTCTGCTCAGGGAACCATCCGACCGGATTCACCGTCTCCTTTTCCCATAGGGCCTTGAGGACATTCCGTGCAGACCACTGCCTGATGGACCGGTGGTCAAAGGTGTTTTCCCGCGGAAACTGCTCCATGAAGGATAGGTGGTACGGCACGGCCCAACTGCATGGAGCGTTCCGCGGCAATGTGCCCAGGCCCATCCTTCGCAACACCGGGGACAGATAGAACCTCAGCACGTAGTGACACTTGGAGTTTGCGTACTGGAGATCTACACACAGCTTGATGCAGCCGCACACGAAGGTGGTCATCAGGATGAGGGCCACGTTGGGTACATTTCTCCTGCCCTTGTGCAGAGATTTGAACATCGTGTCCCTCCGGTCCCGGTCCATTTTAGATCCCCAGATGAAGCGGAAAATGGCTCGGGTGACTGCCACGGCGCAGGAGTGGGGTATGGGCCAGACCTGCGCCACGTAGAGCAACAACGTGAGCGCCTTGCACCTGATGACCAGGTTCTTACCCACAATGGAGAGAGATCACTGCCCCCACATGCCCAACTTTTGTCGTACCTTGGCTACTCGCTCCTCCCATGTTTTGGTGCACACCCCGGCCCTTCCGAACCATATCCCCAGCACCTTCAGCTAATCTGACGTGACGGTGAAGGGGACAAAGGATCGGTCAGCCCAGTTCCCGAAGAACATGGCCTCGCTCTTGCCGTGGTTAACTTTGGCTCCCGAGGCCAGTTCGAACTGGTCGCAGATGCTCATCAGTCTGCGCACGGACAGCGGATCCGAGCAGAAGACGGGGACGTCATCCATGTACAGGGAGGTTTTGACCTGAGTGCCTCCGCTGCCTGGGATTGTCACCCCTCTTATGCTCGCATCCTTCCTAATAGACTCAGCAAAGGGTTCAATACAGCAAACAAACAAGACTGGGGAGAGAGGACAGCCCTGTCTGACTCCAGATTTGATCGGGAAACTTTCCGATTCCCACCAGTTGATTGAGACTGCGCTACTGATGTTTGTGTAGAGTAGTTGGATCCAATTGCAGATTCCCTCCCCAAACCCCATTTTGGAAAGCACGTCCATCATGTAGGTGTGCGATATCCTGTCAAAAGCCTTCTCCTGGTCCAGGCTGATGAGGCAGGTGTCCACCCTCCTGTCCCGTACGTAGGCGATCGTATCCCTGAGTAGCGCGAGACTATCAGAGATCTTCCTGCCGGGTACAGTACAGGTCTGATCGGGGTGAATCACCAACTCCAGAGCAGACTTGACTCGACTGGCTATGACTTTGGACAGAATCTTGTAATCAACATTAAGCAGTGAGATGGGCCGCCAATTTCTGATTTCTGCCCTCTCCCCCTTCTGCTTGTAAATGAGGGTGATGATGCCTTTTCTCACGATGGGCAATAAATGCTGTTCTAACCAGTGACGCCCACATCCCATGAACGAATAAAAAAAAATTAATGTTTGGGATACTATTTACACTTGTCCACCTTTTAGTAGTTTTAACTTTATTTTCACAATTTGATTTAAAACAATGTTCTGGATTTAACTTTTCCTTTTTATTCTCTGTCTCTCATATGTTCCTGGATCAATATTTCTCCCTTAATCTACATCACTGAGACCAGTTATCCGGTCAGTGTCACATTTCTGGGAGCTTGCTGTGCACAATTTGGCTGCCATGTTTTCTACATTATTTCAAAAGTACCTCATTGGCTGTGAAGTGTTTTGGGGCATCCTGAGGTCATGAAAGGTGCTATATAGATGCAAGTTCTTTTTTTTTCATCACCTAATCTTCATGAGTTTATCAGCTTAAAGGTGAAGTGATCATGAGGCCCATGCAGTCATACTTTGCACACAGCACGCTGGACCCTGGCCTCAATGCAGCAGCACAGTGGAATATCTGAGTGTTGCAACGGTTGCCATTGGAAATGCTGTTGACCCATCTGTGGCTTCTTTGTGCGACAGTAAGAATTTTATCTGAAGAACTGATGCTGTTGACAGACAGTGACTCTAACCCCTTACGCAGAACACAAACAACACAGTCCTCAGTATAAAAAGAGGCAGAGAAGCTTCTGCATTAAACTGTTAATGTAACTGCTATTGGGTAATGTACTCCTGTTCGAGATTATTAAAAAAATAAAGATTTCTATAACCTCCTCCAGCCCTACAATCTATCAAGATCTCTGTTGGGGGGGGGACGGGGTTAAACTAATTTGGCAAGAGGATGGGATACAGAGTGGAGGTACAGTAGGGGGTGATGCACAGCCAAATATAGAAGAGAAATTAAGTCAGTCTGGAAGGCAGAGCAAATATAGACCGGTTAAGGCACAAGCGAATAATACAAAGCTGGATTGCACCTATTTTAACACAAGAAGTCTTACAAGTAAGGCAGATAAATTGAGTGTGTTGATTAACACACGGGAAAATGATATTATTGCTATCACTGAGACATGGATGAGGGAAGGGCAGGACTGGCAGCTCAGTATTCCAGGATATAGAATCTTCAGGCATGACGGGAGTGGGTTAGGTCGGGGTGTTGGGGGGGGGGGGGGGGGGTTGGTTTGTAAAAGGGGAGGTGGCATTGCACTATAGATTGCACTATTGATCGTACTATTGATCAAGGAGTCAATGACTGCAGTAAGGAGGGATGATATTTTAGAAGGTTCCTCAAATGAGGCCATATGGGTAGAACTTAAAAACAAAAAGGGGGCAATCACTTGGCTGGGAGTGTACTGCAGGCCTCCAAACAGTCAGGGAGAGATAGAGGAGCAGATATGTGGGCAAATCTCAGAGAAAATAATGGGGGAATAATAGTAGGAGATTTCAACTTCCCCAATATTACCTGGGATAGTCTTAGTGCAAAAGGCTTAAAAGAGGCTGAATTCTTAAAGTGCACACAGGACAGCTTTTTGAGCCAGTATGTAGAAAGTCCTACAAGAGAAGGGGCGTTACTGGACCTAATCTTAGGGAATGAAACTGGACAAGTGTCAGAAGTGTCAGTGGGGGAGCATTTCGGGGAGAGTGATCATAACGCTATAAGATTTAAGGTAGTTATGGAACAGGACGAAGATGGACCAGAAATAAAGGTACTGAATTAGGGGAAGGCCGATTTCAATATGATAAAGCAGAATCTGGCCAAAGTGGACTGGGAGCAGCTACTTGTAGGAAAGTCTACATTACACCAGTGCGAGTCATTCAAAAAGGAAATAGTGAGAGTTCAGGACCAACATGTTCCTGTAAAGGTGAAGGATAGGGCCAACGAGTCCAGGGAACCCTGGATGTCAAGGGATATAGAGTATTGGATAAGGGAAAAAAAGGAGGCTTATGGCAGATTCAGAGGGCTGAAAACAGCAGAGTACCTAGAGGAGTATAGAAAGTGTAGGGGGGGGGGGGGGGGGGTGGGTACTTAAAAACATAATTAGGAGAGCGAAGCGGGGACATGAAAAAACATTGGCAGGCAAGATAAAGGAAAATCCCAAGGCGTTTTATATGTATATTAAGGGCAAGAGGATAACCAGGGAAAGAGGAGGGCCCATTAGGGACCAAAGTGGTAATCTGTGTGCGGAGCCGAAGGACACAGATGAGGTTTTAAATGATTACTTTTCATCTGTGTTCACTATGGAGAAGGACGATGTAAGTGTAGAGATCAGGGAGGGGGGATTGTGATATACTTGAACAAATTAGCATTGTAAGGGAGGAGGTATTAGCGGTTTTAGCGAGCTTAAAAGTGGATAAATCCCCAGGCCCAGATGAGATGTATCCCAGGCTGTTATTTGAGACAAGGGAGGAGATAGCAGGGGCTCTGACACAAATTTTTAAATCCTCTCTGGCCACAGGAGAGGTGCTAGAGGACTGGAGGACAGCAAATGTGGTACCATTATTCAAGAAGGGTAGCAGGGATAAACCAGGTAATTACAGGCCGGTGAGTCTAACATCCGTGGTAGGGAAACTATTGGGAAAAATTCTGAGGGACAGGATTAATCTCCACTTGGAGGCAGGGATTAATCAAGGATAGTCAGCATGGCTTTGTCAGGGGGAGATCATGTCTAACTAACTTGATTGAATTTTTCGAGGAGATGACTAGATGTGTAGATGAGGGTAAAGCAGTTGATGTAGTCTACATGGACTTCAGTAAGGCTTTTGATAAGGTACCACATGGGAGATTGGTTAAGAAGGTAAGAACTAATGGGATCCAGGGCAATTTGGCAAATTGGATCCAAAATTGACTTAGTGGCAGGAGGCAGAGGGTGATGGTCGAGGGTTGTTTTTGCGATTGGAAGCCTGTGACCAGTGGTATACCACAGGGATCGGTGCTGGGACCCTTGCTGTTTGTAGTGTACATTAATGATTTAGACGTGAATATAGGAGGTATGATCAGTAAGTTCACAGATGACACGAAAATTGATGGTGTCATAAATAGTGAGGAGGAAAGCCTTAGATTACAGGACAATATAGATGGGCTGGTGAGATGGGCGGAGCAGTGGCAAATGGAATTTAATCCTGAGAAGTGTGAGGTGATGCATTTTGGGAGGACTAACAAAGCAAAGGAATATACAATGGGTGGTAGGACCCTAGGAAGTACAGAGGGTCAGAGGGACCTTGGTGTACTTGTCCATAGATCACTGAAGGCACAGCACAGGTAGATAAGGTGGTTAGGAAGGCATATGGGATACTGAGGCATAGAATATAAGAGCAGGGAGGTTATGATGGTTATAAAACGCTAGTTAGGCCACAGCTGGAGTATTGTGTACAGTTCTGGGCACCACACTATAGGAAGGATGTGATTGCACTGGAGAGGGTGCAGAGGAGATTCACTAGGATGTTGCCTGGGCTGGAGCGTTTCAGCTATGAAGAGAGACTGGAATAGGCTAGGATAAAAGCAAAATACTGCAATGCTGGAAATATAAAATAAAAACAAGAAATGCTGGAAATACTCAGCAGGTCTGGCAGCATCAGTGGAGAGAGAAGCAGAGTTAACGTTTCAGGTCAGTGACCCTTCATCAGAACATAGGGTTGTTTTCCTTAGAGCAGAGAAGGCTGAGGGGAGACCTGATTGAGGTATACAAAATTATGAGGGGCATAAATAGGGTAGATAGGAAGAAACTTTTTCCCTTAGCGGAGTTGTCAATAACCAGGGGGCATAGATTTAAGGTAAGGTGCAGGAGGTTTAGAGGGGATTTGAGGAAAAAAATTTTCACCCAGAGGGTGGTTGAAATCTGGAACACACTGCCTGAAGAGGTGGTAGAGGCAGGAACCCTCACAACATTTAAGAACTATTTAGATGAGCACTTGAAATGCCATAGCAAAGAAGGCTATGGGCCAAGTGTTGGAAAATGGGATTGGAATAGATAGACTTAATGGCCAGCATGGATACGGTGGGCCGAAGGGCCTATTTCTGTGCTGTATAACTCTATGACTCTGCACTCCTCCAATTCTGGCCTCTTGCACATCCTGGATTTTCATAAAATCATACAATACAGGAGGAGTCCATCAAATCTCCCCTTAACCTTCCCTGCTCTAAGGAGAACACCCCAGTTTCTCCAGTCTCTCCACATACCCAAATCATAGAAATTTACAGCACAGAAGGAGGCCATTCATCCCATCATCACCACGCTGGCTGATGAGGACCCATCCAGCCTAATCCTACCTTCCACTCTTGGTCCATAGCCTTGTGGGTTAAGGAACCTCAAGTTGCCTATCCAAGTACTTTATAAATGTAATGAGGGTTTCTGCCTCTACCAACCTTCCAGGCAGTGAGTTCCAGATCCCACCACCCTCTGGGTGAAAAATTTCCCCTCAAATCCCCTCTAAACTTCCTTTCTCCTGCTAAATCTATGCCCCCTGGTTATCGACTCCTCAAACAAGCGGAATAGGGTCTTCCAGTCCACTGTATCAAGACCCCTCATAATTTTGTACACTTCAATTAGGTCTCCCCTCCGCCTCCTCTGTTTTAAAGAAAACAACCCTAGCCTATCCAATCTTTCCTCATACCTAAAGTTCTCCATTCCAAGCAACATCCTTGTAAATCTCTTTACCCTTTCTGGTGCAATCACATATTTTCTCCAGTGTGGTGACCAGAACTGCACACAGTACTCCAGCTGTAGCCTAGCTAGTGTTTTATACAGATTCAGCATAACCTCCCTGCTCTTATATTCTATGCCTTGTCTAATAAAGGCAGGTATCCTGTGTGCCTTCTTGACCACCTTATCTACCTGTCCAGCCACCTTCAGGGATCTGTGGAGATGCGCTCCTCTATCCTCTGTTCCTCTACACTTCTCAGCATCCTATCATTTATTGTGTATTCCTGTACCTTGTTAGCCTTTCCTGCTACATTCTATCAAATTTCCTCTGCACCCTTTGCAAGTGTGATATCCTTTTTTGTTTGGTTATTTGTCCTTAGGTATTTTCTGCTCCGCCACTGGCTGCCCTCACAGTCAAGCGCTTAGAGCAGGCGGAAAAATCTGCCTCCAAAAATGGCAAGAAAAATGTTGTCGGAAAAACAGCAGCCAATGTGTGCACAGAAAGCTCCCAAAAACAGCAATGTGCTAATGACCGTCTGTTGATTGAAGGGTAAGTATCGGCCCAGGAGAGAGAGTGAAGATATGAGGGGTGAAAGAGCAGAGTAATAACTTTCCCCCCTCTTAACAGCTGGCAAACTCAGGAGCACAGACGCCTGTTGAAGGTTCAATATCCCAGGCGAGCCTTTGAAACGCCCCTTGTCCCACCCACCTCATTCACAAAAGGAAATCCACTATAAAAATGTCTTGCGAGTTGCACTTTCTGCTAACGTGACTTTTCCTCTCCCTCGCTTGAAGTTTCTGCAGAGTAACTTGCAATTGTATAGAATATTTTAACCATGGTCAGAGAGGTGCAGCGCACCTCCTTCTGGAGGGCTGTGCTCGCTGAGTTCCTGGGGATGACCATCTTCATCTTCCTCAGCACTGGTTCGGCCACCAAGTGGACGGCGAGCGGCTTCCCCGCTGACATGGTGCAGATCGCCCTGACCTTCGGGCTGGCCATCGCCACCCTGGCCCAGAGCATCGGCCACATCAGTGGGGCTCACCTGAACCCAGCCGTCACCCTGGGGCTGCTGGTGGGTTGTCAGATCAGCATCCTGCGGGCCCTCATGTACATCGTCTCCCAGATGCTGGGCGCCGTGGCAGCCAGTGCCATCCTCTTGGGGGTCACCCCTAAATCAAGGAACGGAACCCTCGGAGTCAACGCAGTAAGTTACCTTAAAAGGGTAAACATTAGAAGTGGTGGGGACCAGGGAGAACGGGTGTGTGTGTGTGTGTGTCTGGGGGTGGGGGGGAATTGGAATCACTGGGTGCAATGTTTTTAATAAATGCTGGTCTTTTTTTTAGCACCATTTCTTTTAATTTACAATTACATTTGTGCTGGGCTTGGTAATCCTCTATCCTGTGGGCCCCACCATGAACCCCAGTTAATAATGGAACGGAGTGAGTATTGGAAATTAGCCACTTAGATTGTCAGCTATGGAGTATTCGTTATTATCGGATGTGAAGGAACCTGACTCTCCCGCTGGGATTAAAGGTGAGCATTGCTCTTTTAAATAGGTCGGATCGCTAACCAACAAAAAGTCAGCATTCTTTTAACTATTTGCAACAACCGTTTTTGCAAACTTTGTATCAATAAATGAATGCAATAAATAAACGTCTAATTACTGTGTTCAGAAAGCTGTGGTCCTGTCTGGTCGTCAGGCTGACTGCAAACATCTGCATCAGCAATTGGTAGAATGATGCGTAAGGAGGAGGCGATTCGGTCCATCTTACCTGTGCCGGCTAGTTGAAAGAGGTGACCAAATAGTTCCACTCCCCCTGCTCTTGCACCATAGCCCTGAAAACTTATCCCTTTGATAATCGACACTATCGATTTCTAACTGTTAACAATGCTCTGAATTGGAAGATCTGTGGTCCTTGTGCCCTTACCGCCTGGGTGAACTGGGGCTTTAAGACAGTATTAATTCTGTATTGATATCTGTAATATTGGATAAAAGTCGCCCTAAATATCATGTCAAAACTTTAAAGTGTTGAACTTATTTTTGTTTTAAATTCCCGTACTAGATACAATTTAAAATACACTCTGCTCCCACACGCTTATCTTTACATTAATTGTAATAATTTAATAATTACTTGTAATGTCTGGGATATTTGCCAAGTGTTCAGGAGATCAAAGGTGCACATGTGTAGTTTGTTTATTGTAAACGATTCAGCCTTTCTATTTTTAAATGTTAAGATCTATCTGTTTGATTGTGAGCATTTATACTTGTGCCTCTGTGTTCTCACTCAGATTAATTCCAGTTTACACGCTTTCCCCGGCTCCTTTATCTGTATAATAATAAATAAAACATAATTGTCTTCAACACAGAAGAAGAATCAAAACACTGAGCCTTCATGCTGCAAGGTATCTCTCAAAATCAGATCATCTCCAAGTCGTAAAATGCCTGACTACGACTTTTAAAAATTAATATAAAAGCTAATAATACCAGCTATTCAAAAAGCAAAATACTGCGGATGCTGGAAATCTGAAATAAAAACAAGAAATGCTGGAACCACTCAGCAGTTCTGGCAGCATCTGTGGAAAGAGAAGCAGAGTTAACGTTTCGGGTCAGTGACCCTTCTTCGGAATTGACAAATATTAAAAATGTCACAGGTTATAAGCAAGTGAGTTGGGGGTGGGGCAAGAGATAACAAAGGAGACGGTGCAGATTGGACAAGGCCACATAGCTGACCAAAAGGTCATGGAGCAAAGGCAAACAATATGTTAATGGTGTGTTGAAAGACAAAGCATTAGTACAGAAAAGGTGTTAACGGACTGAATATTGAACAGCAGCAAGTGCAAACATGAAAAAAAAAACAGTGGGTAAGCAAACTGAACAAACTATGAAATGAAATAAATGCAAAAAAAGGTTGTAAAAAATGTAAAACAGAAAAAAAGAAAAAACAACTAAAAATGAAAGTAAAATGGGGGGCTGTCATGCTCTGAAATTATTGAACTCAATGTTCAATCTGGCAGGCTGTAGTGTGCCTAATTGGTAGATGAGATGCTGTTCCTTGAGCTTGCGTTGATGTTCACTGGAACACTGCAGTAATCCCAGGACAGAGATGTGAGCATGAGAGTAGGGGGGAGTGTTGAAATGGCAAGCAACCGGAAGCTCAGGGTCCTGCTTGCGGACTGAGCAGAGGTGTTCCGCAAAGCGGTCACCCAATCTGCGCTTGGTCTCCCCAATGGTCTCCTCTACATTGGGGAGACCAACACCCCCCCCCCGCCCTGCTCTTTCATTTCATTGTACTTTCATTTTTAGTTGTTTTTTCTTATTTCTTTTTTCTTTTTTACATTTTTTACAACCTTTTTTTGCATTTATTTCATTTCATATTAGTTTGTTCAATTTGCTTACCCACTGTTTTTTTTCATGTTTGCACTTGTTGCTGTTCAATATTCAGTCCGTTAACACCTTTTCTGTACTAATGCTTTGTCGTTCAACACACTATTAACATGTTGTTTGCCTTTGCTCCATGACCTTTTGGTCAGCTATGTGGCCTTGTCCAATCTACACCTTCTCCATTGTTATCTCTTGCCCCACCCCCACCTCACTTGCTTATAACCTGTGACATTTTTAATATTTGTCAGTTCCGAAGAAGGGTCACTGACCCGAAACGTTAACTCTGCTTCTCTTTCCACAGATGCTGCCAGAACTGCTGAGTGATTCCAGCATTTCTTGTTTTTATTTAATACCAGCTATTCCCTTGATTCAACCTTTGGGATTGTGCATAATATTCGCTTATAATAATTTAACACCAACTATCTCCTTGATTGGGATTGTGTGTAACATTCACTTGTTAACTGGGATGTTGTGCAGCTTGATTGGAGATTCAACCAACGCAGTTTTCCTCCAGGATTTGAAATTTTTGCATTCAAAACTCTTCCCTCTAGATTTGAAAACATTTAAAGTGCTGAGTTTCGATGCCAATGTGTTTTTATATGCAAGCAGGGAAAATGTTGTCCCCCAATTATTACCTGTTGTGCATATGTGGGTGTATGTATATTGACATGTGTGTGTGTATATATGTAGGTGGGTTTATGTTTATTGGTAAGTAACTCGGTTTAGTCCCATCTCACAGGCTGAAGACTCACATTGCCTCAGTGTATGACAGCAGTAGCTCCTATCTCCTGGTGAGTGACTCATTGCTCAGATCCCAGCACCACAAACCTCACACCACGTGGAAATGAGTGTACAGACGCTGATTCATTATCAGTCATATAGATCCTATCTGTGGGCATGGGCATTCTTTATCTGAGCTGGTTAATTTGATAGACCTTCAATCAATTCTCAAATTGTACTGTGTGTACTAGGTCACAGTACTAACTGACAGGCAGATCCACTGGTTACAGGAACAGAAGGAGGTCATTCAGCTCCTCGAGCCTGTTCTGCCACTCATGGAGATCTTGGCTGATCTGTGACCGAACTCTCTAAAATTTACCTTTGCCCCAAATCACTTAATACCTTTGGAAAACAAAAATCTATCAATCTCAGTTTTAAAATTCACAACTGATCCAGCATCAATTCCCACTTATGGAAGAGAATTCCAAACTTCCCCCACCCTTTGCGCAAGGAAGTGTTTCCTAATCTCACTCCTCTCATTGGCTCTCATTGTTTGACCATACCCCCCATTTCTATACTCCCAAGAAAGCAGAAATAGTTTCTCTCTATCCACCCTGTCTGTTCTCCTTATTATCTTGAAAACCTTGATCAAATCACCCCTTAACCTTTTAAATTCCTGGGACTTCAACCCTAGTTTGTGTAATCTATCCTTGTAATTTAACCCTTGGAGTTTACCTATCATTCTGATAAATTTACAGTCCCTCCAAGGCTTCCTTCCTCGGGTGTGGTGCCCAGAACTGCTCACAGCACTCCATGTGTGGTCTGACCAGGGTTCTGTCTAGCTGGAGTATGACTTCTACGATATGCTGAAGGTTCCTTTTGTAAATGAATGTCACAGTGAAGTATGGTAGAGGGGGTTAAACTCTGCCCTTTCACTTCTGGGACCTGGGAGTAACCCTGGCTAATGGCCAGGGTTGTTTGCTGAATATAACGTTCTGCTTGAAAAGATTAACGAACATGCCAAATTTAGCATGGATTGTACTATAAGTTAGCATGAACTTTCAGTTCCTTGCCCAATTCCACATGACAGCTTCTGAGGCGCAGATACTGTACATCAGCAAATGATTATTTGAAGGTGGGAGAATGGGTTGGGGTGGGGGGAGTGGAGTGGGGGAGGGGGAGACGTACTTGAGCCTTTATCCTGCTTGACACTCTTGGAGGCAGCAGATAGACCGAAGATTCTTCCATTTAACCAAAAATCTGGTGCAAAAAGCTATCGCTCAGTGGGTAATATTCTCATCACTGAGCCTGGAAAGTCATGGATTCAAGACCGCCTCCAGAGACTTCAGTACATACTCTAGGCTGATACTTCAGTGAAGTACTTGAGGGAGTGCTGCGCTGTCGGAGGTGCTGTCTTTGAGATGAGGTCCTATCTGGCTTTGCAGGCGCCGTGAAAACTCCCCTGGCGTGATTTTGAAAAATTGCAGGAGAGTTCTCAGATTAGTCATTGTGGGAGTTTGCTGTGTGCAATTTGGCTGCCTTGTCTCCGAGATTAGAACAATGACAACACTTCAAAGAGGGTCTCAAGTGCTTTGGGGTGTCCTAAGGTCTTTCCTTCTTTTCCCCCCAGCTTTCACTGGGTGTCCAGTGAGATTGAGAGAACCCTTGGAAATTCTACCCCATTATTCGATCGTCTGCACTGTGATATGAATAGCATGATGGTACAATCCATTCCTGGCGACAGTCAGCATTCACAATCAGTGGCCGCCATATCTGGACGCAGCAGTTCTACTGGTTGTTGGGTCCAGCAAGTGACCAATGTAAGCATTCTGGGGAGGAGTTTGTGGTGTAATTACACTTCAAAATCCTCTTTTTGTTCACAGTAATTGTGGTATCCTGCATTTCGTTCTGTCCGACATTTATGTGATGCAGGGATATTGATTTGGAGAATTGGCAGCACAAAATACTAGACAGCACAGGGGGAGTTTTCACTGGCCCTTGGAAATAGGTTTGATGGCAAGGGCAGGGGTGCGGGAACCAAGAACATTTTGGAAAAAATATTTCAGGCCGGTTTGCCAATGAGTTCCTGCCTCCGGCTACTTTTCCCAGGGAGGGCTGTGTCTGATATCAGCAATTCAGGCAGCTACACAGTGGGAGGTCGGAGCTGTGTGAGATTTCAAGGCTTTTTAATGTTTACCGGCAAAAAATGGAAAGGCCGTTGCATTCCCATACCGTGGTGTGATGATCTCCAGAAGAATGATTTCTCCAATAGTGCTGGGACTGATGCAGTGCCAGCCACTCCACTCCCCTGATAATGGTGGCTCCTTCATTGTGTCCCTGCTACTTCTTACTTCCTACCTGCCCCTCAACAGTGGTGAGATTGTGAAGGCCTCCAGCTGCCCTAATGTAGTTACCTCCCCCCTCCAGAAACCACCCGCCAGTCCTAATTGGAGGCTGCCCCGGGAGGCGGGTTCTTAATTATTCGAGTCACGTAAATATCACGTGAAGTACTGAGGGAGTGCTGCGCTGTCGGAGGTGCCCTTGCCCTTGCCATCAAACCTATTTCCAAGGGCCAGTGAAAACTCCCGCTGCTGCGAACGGAGTTGGGATTCGAAAATGATCCCGTGCCCGACGATTTTAAAGTCGGGAAGATTCAGGTTTTCATGGCATGTTAGGTTGGGAAATTAAACAAGAAGACAAGGAACCTTTTTTATGTGTTTCCCACGTTGCAACAGTGACTACACTTCAAAAGTGCTTCATTGGCTGTAAAGTGCTTTGAGACATCCAGTGGTCATGAAAGGTGCTATATAAATGCAAGTCTTTCTTTGTGTATAGTTTGTTGCACCATACTGTTAAATTGCTGGGTTTATATACATAAAAGGTCAAAGTCTCTCCCCCTTTCTCAGCTCATGTGCTGCTGAAACCCTTATCCATTGGTCACTATTCCACTGCTCTCTTGGCCAGCCTCTCATCTTCCACTCTCCCTAAACTTGAGCTCGTCCAAAACTCTGTTGCCGTATTCTAATTCGCACAAAGTCCCTTTCACTTCCAGTCCTACAACCCTTTGTGGTCTCTGAGCTCCTCCAATCCCAGTCATACAACCCTGATTTTCATTGCTCCACCATTCACAGTCATCCCTTCAGCTGCCTAGTCCTGATGCATAACATAGTTGTTATAGTTTGTCCTAATCAAAGAATGGTTACCGCGCAGAAGGAGGCTATTCGGCCTATCATGTCTGTGCCAGCTCTCTGCAAGAGCAAATCACCTCGTCCCACTCCCCCGCCTTTACCCCTGGTCATGCAAATTTTATCTCTTCAGATAATTATCCAATTCTCTTTTGAAGGCCTCAGTTGAATCTCTCTTAGGCAATGCATTCCAGATCCTAACTATTCCATTGCATAACAGTTTTTCCTCCTGCTGCGTTTGGTTCGTTTGCCAGCCACCTTCTATCAGTGTCCTCTGGTTCTCAACCCTTCTGCTAATGGGAACAGTTTCTTCCTATCTACTCTGTCCAGCTCCCTCATGATTTTGAACACCACTGTCAAATATCCTCTTAATCTTCTCTTCTCTAAGCAGAAGAACCCCTGCTTCTCCAATCTATCAACCCTTTCTAATCCCTTCACATGCCCAGTTTATAAAGCCCAGGATCCCGTGTGCTTTATTCACTGCTTTCTCAACCTGCCGTACAACTTTCAATGGTCTGTGCACATATATTCCCAGGTCCCTCCGCTCCTGCACCCCCTTTAGAACTGTATCCTTTATTTTATATTGCCTTTCTCATTCTTCCTACCAAAATGAATCACTTCACACTTATGTGCATTAAATTTCATCTGCCAATTCCAACTGTATGTCCTCTTGAAGTTTATCTCTATCCTCCTCACAGTTCACAATCCTTCCAATTTTTGTGTCATTTGTAAATTTTGAAACTGTGCCCTGTACGCCCAAGTCTAGCTCATTAATATAGATTAAGAAAAGCAGTGGTCCTACACTGACCCCTGGGGAACCCCACTATATACCTTCCTCCAGTCTGAAAAACAACCACTCACCACCACAGTCTGTTTCCTGTCACTCAGCCAACTTCATATCCATGCTGCCACTGTCCCTTTTATTCCACGGGCTTTAAATTTGCTGACAAGCCTGTTATGTGGCACTTTATCAAATGCCTTTTGGAAGTCCATGTACACCACATCAACTGCATTACCCTCATCAACCTGTTACTTCATCAAAAAACTCAATCAGGTTAGTTAAACACCATTTTCCCTTAACAAATCCATGCTGGCTTTCCTTAATTAATCCACATTTGTCTAAGTGTTTGTTAATTTTTCCCCGAATTATCGTTTCTAAAAGCTTTCCCACCACTGATGTTCAATTGACTGGCCTATAGTTGCTGGGTTTATCCTTATACTCTTTTCTGAACAAAGGCAGAACATTTGCAATTCTCCAGTCCTCTGGCACCAACCCGATATGTAAGGAGGATTGGATGACTCCGCAGTGCCTCTGCAATTTCCACTCTTGCTTCCCTTAGCATCCTCGGATGCATCTGATCGGGTGCTGGTCACTTATCAACTTTAAGTACAGCCAGCCTACCTGATATCTCCTCTTTATCAATTTTTAGCCCATCCAGTGTCTCCTCTTTCACTATGACTTGGGCAGTATCTTTATCCTTGGTAAAGTCAGATGCAAAGTAGTCATTTAATACTTCAGCCATGCCTCTTCCTCCATGCGGAAATTTCCTTTATGGTCCCTATTTGGCCCCAATACTTTTTCCACCTTTTTACTATTTATATGCTGATAGAAGACTTTTGAAATTCCTTTTATGTTAGCTGCCAGTTTCTTCTCATACTCTCTCTTTGCTGCTCTTATTTCTTTTTTCCCTTCCCCTCTGAACTGTCTATTGTCAGCCTGGTTCTCCCTTGTATTATCAACCTGACATCTGTCATTTGCCCCCTTTTTCTGCTTCATCTTTCTGTCACTTTCGCCATCCAGGGAGCACTGGCTATATTTGTCCTAGCTTTCCCTCTCATTGAAATGCACCTCGATTGTAGACAAACTATCTCCTCTTTAATGACAGACCATTGTTCCTTTACAGTTTTGCCTGTCATTCTTTGATTCTAATTTACCTGGGCCAGATCTGTTCTCACCCCATTGAAGTTGGCCCTCCTCATTTAATTACTTTTACTCTAGATTGCTCCTTGTCCCTTTCAATAGCCAATCTAAACTTTATGATACTATGACCACTGTTCCTAAATGTTCCCCCACTGACACTTGATCCACTTGACTCACCTCATTCCCCAGAACCAAATCCAGCAATGCCTCCTTCCTTGTCGGGCCAGAAACATACAGGTCTTGAAAATTCTCCTGAGCACACCATAAACTCTTCCCCCTCTCTGCTCTTTACAGTATTACTATCCCAGCCTAATATTATTAAATAAAGTCCCCCATTATAACTCCATAATTCTTGCACCTCTCTGTAATTTCCTTGCAAATTTATTCCTATGTACCTTTCCCACTAGTTGGTGGCCTATAGAATACACCCAGTAATGAAATGGTACCTCTATTTTTTCTTAGCTCTAACCAAAAAGATACATTCCTTGACTCCTCTAGGACATCCTCTCCAGCACTGTAATGTTCTCCTTAATTAGTACTGTCATCCCTCCTTCTCTCTTTCTTTCCCTATCTTTCCAGAACACCTTGAGGCCAGGAATATTCACGACACAGTCCTGCACTTTTTTGAGCCAGATCTCTGTTATCACAACAACATAATATTCCCAGTTGTCTATATGCGCCTGCAGCTCACCAACCTTATTTACTACACTCCATGTGTTCACATACATGTACAGTAAACCTAATTTCGAATTAATTGCATCCCCTCTCACTCTGACCCTGCCTAATACCTTACTATTTCCTATTCTAGTGCTACCTGTCACTCCTAGTTATCTGTGCACCTTGGTTTTCCTCTCTAATGTTGCCTCCTGGTTCCCATACCCCTGCCAAGTTACTTTAAACCCTCCCCAATAGCAATAGCAAATCGCCCCAGAAGGACATTGGTCCCGGCTCTGTTCAGGTGCAACCCTTGCAGCCTGTACAGGTCCCATCTCCACCCAATGTCCCTGAAATATAAAGCCCTCCTTCCTGTACCATTTCTCCAATGACGCATTCATCTGCTCTATCCTTCTATTTCTCTACTCACTACTGCGTGGTATTTGACCTAACCATCAGCCTCAAGAAAACGAACATCATGGGACAGGACGCCAGAAATGCTCCATCCATCAATATCGGCGACCACGCTCTGGAAGTGGTTCAAGAGTTCACCTACCTAGGCTCAACTATCACCTGTCTCTCGATGCAGAAATCAACAAGCGCATGGGAAAGGCTTCCACTGCAATGTCCAGACTGGCCAAGAGAGTGTGGGAAAATGGCGCACTGACACGGAACACAAAAGTCCGAGTGTATCAGGCCTGTGTCCTCAGTACCTTGCTCTATGGCAGTGAGGCCTGGACAACGTATGTCAGCCAAGAGCGACGTCTCAATTCATTCCATCTTCGCTGCCTCCGGAGAATACTTGGCATCAGGTGGCAGGACCGTATCTCCAACACAGAAGTCCTCGAGGCGGCCAACATCCCCAGCTTATACACACTACTGAGTCAACGGCGCTTGAGATGGCTTGGCCATGTGAGCCGCATGGAAGATGGCAGGATCCCCAAAGACACATTGTACAGTGAGCTCGCCACTGGTATCAGACCCACCGGCCGTCCATGTCTCCACTTTAAAGACATCTCCAAACGCGACATGAAGTCCTGTGACATTGATCACAAGTCGTGGGAGTCAGTTGCCAGCATTCGCCAGAGCTGGCGGGCAGCCATAAAGTGTGGCGAGTTGAAGAGACTTAGCAGTTGGCAGGAAAAAAGACAGAAGCGCAAGGGGAGAGCCAACTGTGTAACAGCCCCGACAAACAAATTTTTCTGCAGCACCTATGGAAGAGCCTGTCACTCTAGAATTGGCCTTTATAGCCACTCCAGGCGCTGCTCCACACACCACTGACCACCTCCAGGCTTACCCATTGTCTCCCGAGACAAGGAGGCCAAAGAACAAGAAGAACTGTGTGGTACTGGGAGTAATACGGAGATTACTACCTTTGAGGTCCTGCTTGCTTGTTTCTTTCCTAGCTCCTTAAAATCTGCCTGCGGCACCTCACTTTCTACTTACGTCGATATGGGCCGTGACCTTTGGCTGTTCACCTTCTCCCCTCAGAGTGCTCTGCAGCTGCTCAGTGACATCCTTGACCTGGCACCAGGGAGGCAACATACCATCCTGGATTCATGTCTTTGGCCTCGGAAATGCCTGTCTGTTCCCCTAACTATCCAATCACCTTTCACTATTGCTTTCCTAAACTTCCTCCTGCCCCCTGTCCAGCTGATCCACCTGTGGTCTTGACTCTGGCTGATCTCCCCAGAGGAACCATCACTTTCACCAGTATTCAGAACTGAATACCAGTTGGAGAGCGAGATGGACTCAGTGTAAGGGGGGTGGGGTAGGGAGTGGGGTGACTCCTGCACTATCTGTCTCGTCTTCCTTGAGTGTCTGGCAGTCACTCATTCCCTCTCTGCCTGCATACCCTTAAGCTTCAGGGTGGCCACATGTATAAGCATGCTAGCCATGAAACTCTCAGCCTCAGTGACTCGGACATCTGCTCAGGCTCTGTAACCCAGAGCTCAAGCTGCTGCTCCTGCTGATGATACTTCCTGCACATGTGGTCCAGAGACATGAATTCAAATCCCAACATGGCAGCTGTATGGAATTTAAATTCAGATCGTTAAATAAATGTAAAATAAAAAGCCAGAATTAGTAATGGTGACCATGAAACTATTGGATTGTTGCAGAAACAGATTTAGTTCACTAATTGCCTTGAAGGAAGGAAATATGCCATTCTAACCCGGCCTGGCCTGCATGTGACTCCAGACCCACAGCAATGTGCTTGACTGTTAACTGCTCTCTGAAATGGCCAGGCAAGCCACTCAGTTGTACCAGACCCCCATCCTGGCAGTGATTAAATGAGGCAGCTCACTGCCACTTTCTCAAGAGCAATTAGGGATGGTGAATAAATGCTGTCCTTGCCAGTGAAGCTCACAGCCTGAGAATGAATTAAAAATACTCTGGAATTCCCTTTCTAATCCTCTCGCTATCCCTCTCTTTTCCTAGAAGAAACCTGCCTCTTTAACCAAGCTTTTGATCACCTGTCCTAATATCTGCTTATGTACCTCAGCGTCAGATTTTCTTTGATAACGCTCCAGTAAAACACTTTGGCATGTTTTACTATATAAATGCAGGTTATTGTTGTTGGTTCTACGTTTCTATTTACTTATTTTAATTGACAACTTTTTAACATGGTAAACCTCAAGGACAAAGCAGTTTGCTTGATAAGCAGCCCATTCACCACCTCAAAATATCCACTCCCTCCAGCACACAGTGCACCATTCATTGGATGCACTGCAGTAACCTGTCAAAAATTCTTTGGCAGCACCTTCCAAACCTGGGGCTCTCATTACCTAGAAAGACAAGGAGCAGACCTGTAAGAATGCTATCACTTCCTAGTTCCCCTCCAAGTCACACGCCATCCTGACTTGGATATATATGAGTCATTCCTTCATTGTTTCTGGGTTAAAATCCTGGAACTCACTCCTTAACAGCCTACACCACATGGACTGCAGCGGTTCAAGAAAGCGGCTCACCACCGCCTTTTCAAGAGCAATTAGGGATGGACAACAAATGCTCGACTCGCCAGCGATGCCCACACCTCATGAATGAATAAAAATTAAAAGGTGCAACATGTTCAAATAGTGCTTTATGCCAGCTCTCAGAAACCTCCAGAGCATTTCACATTCGATGGACCTTCTTTGGAAGTACAGTGACATTTGTTGTAGGCAGATACAGGCGCAATGACCAATGTACCAGCCAATCTGCTTTGAGTGTTGTTGGCCAGGCCATCGGGAGAACTTCTTTTGTTCTTCTTTGAATAATCCCCTGGGATTCTCAAACCCCTCCTGAATCACTGAAACAGGTAGACAGGAGCTTGGTTTCACATCATGAGACCTGCCACCTCCATGAATGCTGCATTCCCTCAGAATCGCATTGGAGTGTTATATGGAATTAAATGTTCATGAGCTGAGGTTAGTTTGGCCCAGCTCTCTCTGACCCAGAGTGCTACTGAGTGAGCAGGGTTGTCAAAGATGATACTAAAGATGGTCCAACCAGCCCTTCACATGCAGTGGCGATATCTTGTTCATCACAATACGTACACTCCCCACCCCACTTGGAAACCAAGACTCCTTTGACAGCACCTTCCAAACCCATGACCTCTACTGCCTAGAATGACAAGGGCTTTTCAAGAAAGGAAGGAGAGAGAAAGCAGTGAACTACAGGCCAGTTAGCCTAACATCAGTTGGGAAAATGCTGGAATCTGTTATTAAGGAAGTCCTAACATTGCATTTGGAAAAGCACAGTATGATTAGAACAAATCAACATGGTTTTACTAAAGAGAAATCCTGTTTTACAAATTTGTTAGAGTTTTTTGAGGATGTAACTAGTCAGGTAGATAAAGGGGAATCAGTAAATGTAGGATATCTGGATTTCCAAAAGGCACTTGATAAGATGCCACACAAAAGGATAATAAGCAAGTTAAACGCTCATGGAATTGGGGGTAATATATTAGCATGAATTGGTTGATGGACAAGAAGCAAAGAGTGGGCATAAACGGGGCATTTTCAAATTGGCAGGCAGTAAATAGTGGAGTGCTGCAAGGATCAGTGCTGTGGCTCAGCTATTTGCAATCTATATCAATGACTTAGATGAAGAGACAGAGAGTAATGTATCTAGGTTTGCTGATGATACAAAGCTCAGTGGAAAGGTAAGCTGGAGGACGTAGAGAGGCTGCAAAGAGATATAGACAGGTTAAGTGAGTAGGCAACAAGATGGCAGATGGAGTATAATGTCGGGAAGTGTGAAGTTATACACTTTGATCATAAGAATAGAAAAGCAAAATATTGTTTAAAAGGTGTGCAACTTGTTTTGCTGTTCAAAGAGACTTGGGTGTGCTAGCACAAGGAACACAAAAAGTTAGCATGCAGGTACAACATGCAATTAGGAAGGGAAATGGCATATTGCCTTTATTGCAAGGGGACTGGAGTACAGGAATAAAGAAGTCTTTCTACAATTGTACAGGGTTTTGGTGAGACCAAATCAGGAATACTGTGTGCAGTTTTGGTCTCCACATTTAAAGAAGGATATACTTGCATTGGAGGTGGTACAGCAAAGGTTCATTAGATTGGTTACTGGGATGAGGGGGTTGTCCTATGATGAGATGCTGAGAAAATTGGGTCTATACTCTCTGGAGTTTCGAAGAATGAGAGGCAATTTCATTGAGACATACACGATTCTGAACGGGCTGGATAAGTTGGACATTGAGAGATTGTTTCTTTGGTCGGGGAATCTAAAACATGGGGGCACAGTCTCAGGATCATTTAGGATTGAGATGAGGAGAAATTACTTCACTCAAAGGGTTGTGAATCTTTGGAATTCTCTATCCCAGAGGGTTGTAGATGCTCCATCGTTGAAAGTATTTAAGACTGAGATAGATAGATTTTGGTCTCTCAGGAATCAAGGGATATGGCGAGTGGGCAGGAAAGTGGAGTTGAAGCCTAATATCAGCCACGATCTACTCCTGCTCCTATTTCTTGTGTTCTTGTGGCAGCAGACGCATGGGAACACCACTACCTGAAAGTTCCCCTCCAAACTGCACACCATCCTGACTTTGCACTCTATTGCCTGCCGTTCCTTCACTTTCGCTGGGTCAAAATCCTGGAACTCCCTTCCTAACAGCACTGTGGGTTTACCTGCCCCACATGGACTGCAGTGGTTCAAGAAGGCAACTCACCACCATCTTCTTGAGGGTATCTAGGGATGGGCAATAATGCTGGCCTTGTCAGCAAAGCTCACATCCCATAAATGAATAAAAAAGTCTCCTGGGAGAGAGACAAAAATAGGTAAAAATCCAGGAAAAAAAATCTGGAAAATTCCTTTCTGATTCCAGTTCTGGTCACCACACTTTAGGAAAGATGTCAGGGTGCAGAGGAGATTTACCAGGATAGTTTTAGAGATGGGGGAATTTATTTACAAAGTTAGATTGGAAAAGCTGGGGTTGCTCTCCCTGGAGCAAAGGCTATTGAGGGGAGATTTTATCGAGGTGTACAAGATTATGACAGTCTTGGATAAGTCAGACGAAGCAAAGCTGTTCCCATTAACTGATGGTACAATGACTAGGGGACACAGAATGAAGGCTTTGTGCAAGCGATGCAGGGGGAATATGAGGAAGAACTTTTTTACACAGCGAGTGGTAATGACCTGGAAGTGGCTATTCACAAGGGTGGTGGACTACGTCTGAATGGCTCGCTCAGCCATTTCAGAGTCAACCATGTTGTTATGAGTTTGGAGTCACATGTAGGCCAGACCAGGTATGGACAGCAGATTTCCTTCCCTAAAGGACATTGGTGAACCAGATGGGTTTTTATGACAATCGACAATGGCTTCACGATCACCACTAGACTAGGATTTTAATTCCAGATTTATTAATTGAATTCAAATTCCACCATCTGCTTTGGTGGGTTTCAAACCCATGTCCCCAGGGCATTAGCCTGGGGCTCTGGGTTATTAGTCTAGTGACATTACCACTACGCCACCCCCTCCCCTAGCCAGAGACAATCAATGGTTTCAAAAGGAGAATGTGATGGGCATTTGAAGGAAATAAACTTGGAGGGCTACAGGGATTGAGTGGGGGAGTGGGACTGACTGGATTTGCTCCACAGAGAGCCGGCATAGACTCGATGGGCTGAATGGCCTCCTTCTATGCCATATATGACTCTGATTCTCTTTAGCGAATTAGAAACTAGTCCAACAGCTAACTATGTCCCTGATAATTCCTTGCAGTACCTACCTCTTGTACAAGGTGATCTCTGTCCCAGCCAGAAACAGGTCTAGTTCTTATTTGAAATAATTCAGTGAATTAACGTAGCTGGAAGCTGCTCCAGAGGCCCACTATTATATGGGAAAAGAACCCCCTCCTGACGTTGAACCTAGATCTGTTTTTTCATAACATTGGGTTGTGACCCACGGCCCTCCCTAATTTATTCTGTACTTTGAAGAATTGCCTAACTTCCTTGTTTCCTACAGAGACCCCAGCGTAATGAAAGTTGTTAGCTGCTCTTGTCTGTCGATCTCTGCTCTGTCTGGCAATACCTGCTGCAGGATAGGGAGAGAGACAAAGGGTGGGACAAACAGTACCATGCAGTTCTCTTGCCCAGAACTTTAGGCACGGAGTTGGAAAACCATCTGCTGGTGTTCACACCAAAACTCCCAACAATGCACCCCTGAACCCACTTCCCCGCCAGCAGAAAATGGGATAAACTGCAAATAGGCTAATTCCTGGCATTGACCATTCTTGTGAGGACAAGTTTTGGTGTCCCAAGTTTTTTCTTTGCCACTCTTTATGGTACAAGAGGTAAGAATTACCCGAGACAGACATACTTTTCAAATAATTGGCTTTATTGATGTAAAGACACAACATTCTTACAGATAAAAGTGGGTGCAACCTTGGTAAGTAGAACAACTCAAAAGGCAGGGTGTTCGAATCCTTCTAGGAGATTGACGGGTTAATTCTTTGAACTGAGTCTGTCTGCTAGAATTCACTGTAAGGATGGTTGTTTTTATGCCCTCTGGCTGCTGTTAGATTTCCTCTCCTACCTTTCGGGTGAGACGTTAAACCGAGGCCCTGTTTACCCTCACATGGGCCTCAAGATCCCATCGCACTATTTGAAGAAGAGCAGGGGAGCTCTCCCTGGTGTGTCCTGGGCCAATGTTTATCTCTCAACCAACATCAATAAAAATGGATTATCTGGTCATTTAATACATTGATGTTTTTTTGGGATCTTGCTCTGCACAAATTGGCTTCCACATTTCCTACATTACAACAGTGACGACACTTCAAACAGTGCTTCATTGGCTGTAAACAGCTTTGAGACATCCTGAGATTGTGAAAAATGCTATATTAATACAAGTTCTTTCTCTGTCTTTTGTCTTGACAAGGCTTTGTGACACTTTCCTTATGTCTAATCTTGTCCTTTGAAGGCATGGCAAGTCTTAAAATCAACAGTTTAGCAGCTACGCTTTACTGTCTTCAACAGTCTGATGCAATAATACTATCCATCATGCTTTCTGAACTTGTTTATCTTTAACAGTAGCCCAGCAAGCTTTCTGATTTTGGTCAAGCTTAACAGTCCTGTGGACGTGCCTTTGTTGTTAACCTGATTCTTCGCTTTCATACCAAGCCCATTCCTTTTATGTTGTGAGTGTCATCGGGATGAGTCCCATTCAGTAAGCCTTACTTAGCCTTGCTTAAAAACAGTCACCAAAAAATAGTCCATACCCCAGGGTTTCAAGTCCATTCCTTTCGTCTTTCTTAAAAGCCAGTCTTAAAATCCAAAATCCTTCACTTGCAAAATGTAGTGAGCAAGGTTCACCCACAGGGAGAGAAGACGATTGTATAAAAACCTGCCCTATCAGCCCTGAGCAGGCAATAAAAAATCTTTTTGCATTGTTAGTCCCTATAAACCCATTAAACAAATCACGTGATTGTTTTGATTTGTTTACCCCAGAAACTTAGCAGTGAAACCTGATTTTATCTTTTGCATTTGTTCCTTACGTTGTGCACATGGCACTGCACTGTACATTTAGCCCTGATTTTTCCAGCAGTCTATTTTCACAATATTTGGCCCTTTAACTGATGAGTTTAATCTCTCAGGTAGAGTGGGGGCATGGATCAAATTGGGCTGCCGGGAGCTAGCTAGCTTGATTTGTGGCACCGTTGATTTAACCAGTGATTAAAATTCAAGACCGGAAAAATGGTTTAATTGAAAGCCAACAAAAGAGAATTACTTCAAAAAACTTACCCTTGTGATTTTTTTATTTAACTAGAGGTTTCTTTTGGCTCAAAAGTATTCTGCATGTGACGCACTTTACATTGCCACTTTAAAACCAATAAAACTAAAGTTAATATGCTTGTAACATTTATGATTTTGTACATGACCCCTCTCACCCCTTTTGATAAACACCCGAGCAGTCTGAGGAATTGAAGAAATTCAGTCCTTCAATTTTGAACGCCTCGATTTTCAAAATTATCATCCTTGTTTTCAAATCCCTTGATGGCCTCTAACCCTCCCTATATCTGTAGTCTCTGCAACTCTCTAGGATCTCTGTGCTCCTTCAATTTTGGCCTCTTACGCATCCCTCATTTTTATCCCTTCAGTTGCCTGGGCCCTAAGCTCTGGAATTCCCTCCAAAACCTCTCCACCTCTCTTTCCTTCTATATGGCACTCCCTAAAACCTATCTCAAGGACCAAGCTTTTGGTCAGCTTTTTCTTTTTTCCATTTGTTAGGGGCGTTACTGACCAAGCCAGCATTTGTTGCCCATCGCTAATTGCCCTTGAGAAGGTGGTGGTGAGCCACCTCCTTGAACCGCTGCAGTCCATGTGGTGTAGGTATACCCACAGTGCTGTTAGAAAGGGAATTCCAGGATTTTCACCCAGAGACAGTGAAGGAACAGTGATATAGTTCCAAGTCAGGATGGTGTGTGGCTTGGAGGGGAACTTGCAGGTGGTGGTGTGCCTATGTGTCTGCTGCCCATGTCCTTCTTGGTGGTGGAGGTTGCGGGTTTAGAAAGTGCTGGCGAAGGAGTTGCTGCAGTGCCACAGTATTTATACGGCAGCTTCATTTAAATTTCTGCTAATAGTTTCCCCCAGGATGTAATGGTCATGCCGTTGAATGACATGGGAAAGTGTGGGATTCTCTCTTGCTGGAGATGGTCGTTGCCTGGCACTTGTGTGGCACAGATGTTGCCACTTAACAGTTCAAGCCTGAATGTTGTCCAGGTCTTGCTGTCTGCAGGCATGGACTGCTTCAGTATCTGAGGAGTCGCGAATGGTACTGAGCACTGTGCAATCACCGAACATCCCCACTTCTGACCTTATTTTGGAGGGAAGGTCATTGATGAAGCAGCTGAAGATGGTTGGACCTAGGACACTACCCTGAGAAACTCCAGCAGTAATGTCCTCAGGCTGAGATGATTGACCTCCAACAACCACAACCATTTTCCTTTGTGCTAGGTATGACTCTGACCAGTGGAGGGTTTTCTCCCTGATTCCCATTGGCTCTAGTTTTGCTAAGGCTCCTTGATGTCACACTTGGCCAAATGATGCCTTTGATGTCAAGGGCAGTCACTCTTACCTCACCTCTGGAATTCAGCTCTTTTGTCCATTTTTGGACCTCCCTAAAACCTATCTCAAGGACCAAGCTTTTGATCATCTTTTTATTTTCTCCATTTGTTCATGGGTTGGGGGATTGCTGGCAATGCCAGCATTTATTGCCCATCTCTAATTGCCAGGAGCTGAGTGCCCCAGGTGGAACCCAAACTGAGCGTCAGTGAGTGGGTCATTGGTGAGCAAGTGGCGCTTGATAGCACTGTCGACGACACCTTCCATCACTTTGCTGCAACTCAAAAAATATCGGCTGCAACTGAGTATAAATGTGCTCGTATGGGAACCATGTGTGCCCGAGAAGCATACAAAGTGGGTGGATCATGGTGTCAGTTAGCCTGTGACTAGTAATGTCAGCTGTGGCTCAATTGGTAGCACTCTCCCCTCTGAGTTGCAAGGTCATGGTTCAAATCCCATGCCAGGGCTTGAGCATAACAAGCAAGGCTGGTACTCCAATGTAGCACTGAGGGAGTGCTGCACTGTTGGTGGTACCATCTTTCAAAGAAATGTTGAACTGTGGCCCCAAATGCTTGCTTGGGTAGGTGAAAAAGGAATCACAGGGTGTTATCTTGATAGAGAGGAAGGGAGTTCTTTCCTGGCCAATATTTATCCCTCAATCGTCATTATGGGGAACAAAGAAATGGCTGACCAACTAAATGCGTACTTTGCATCTGTCGTCACAAAGGAGGACCCAAATAATACACCAGAAATGTTGGGGAACACAGGGTTTAGTGAGAGAGAGGAACTGAAGGAAATCAGTATTAGTAGAGAAATGGTGTTGGGGAAATTGATGGGATTGAAGGCCGATAAATCCCCAGGGCCTGATGGTATTCATCCCAGAGGACTTAAGGAAGTGGCCCTAGAAATAGTGGATGCATTGGTGGTCATCTTCCAAGATTCTATAGACTCTGGAACAGTTCCTACAGATTGGAGGGTAGCTAATGTAACCCCACTATTTAAAAGGGAGGTAGAGAGAAAACAAGGAATTATAGACCAGTCAGCCTGACGTCGGTAGTGGGGAAAATTCTAGAGTCCATTATCAAAGATTTTATAGCAGAGCACTTGGAGAACAGTGGTAGAATCGGACAGAGTCAGCATGGATCTACGAAAGGGAAATCATGCTTGACAAATCTACTTGAACTTTTTGAGGATGTAACTAGTAGAGTTGATGAGGGGGAGCCAGTGGATGTGGTTTATTTGGATTTTCAGAAGGCTTTTGACAAAGTCCCACAAAAGAGGTTAGCGTGTAAAATTAAAGCACATGGGATTGGGGGTAGTGTATTGCGATGGATAGAAAATTGGTTGGCAGACAGGAAACAAAGAGTAGGGATAAATGGGTCTTTTTCAGAATGGCAGGCAGTGACTAGTGGGGTACTGCAGGGATCGGTGCTAGGACCCAGCTATTCACAATATCTATTATTGATTTAGATGAGGGTAATATCTCCAAATTTGCAGATGACACAAAACTGGGTGAGAGGGTGAGTTGTGAGGAGGATGCAGAGAGGCTTCAGGGTTATTTGGACAAGTTGAGTGAGTGGGCTAATGCATGGCAGATGCAGAATAATGTGGATAAATGTGAGGTTATCCACTTTGGTAGCAAAAACAGGAAGGCAGATTATTATCTGAATGGCTATAAACTGAGAGGAGGGAAATATGCAACGAGACCTGGGTGTTCTCGTACACCAGTCGCTGAAGGTAAGCATGCAGGTGCGACAGGCGGTAAAAAGGGCAAATGGTATGTTGGCCTTCATAGCGAGAGGATTCGAGTACAGGAGCAGGGATGTCTTGCTGCAATTATACAGGGTCTTGGTGAGACCACACCTGGAATATTGTGTGCAGTTTTGGTCTCCTTATCTGAGGAAGGATGTTCTTGCTATAGAGGGAGTGCAGCGAAGGATTGCCAGACTGATTCCTGGGATGGTGGGATTGAGTCGGTTAGGATTATATTCGCTGGAGTTCAGAAGAATGAGGGGGGATCTCATAGAAACCTATAAAATTCTAACAGGACTTGACAGGGTAGATGCAGGAAGGATGTTCCCGATGGTGGGGGAGTCCAGAACCAGGGGTCATCGTCTAAGGTTATGGGGTAAACCTTTCAGGACTGAGATGAGGAGAAATTTCTTCACCCAGAGAGTGGTGAGCCTGTGGAATTCGCTACCACAGAAAGCAGTTGAGGCTAAAACATTGTATGTTTCCAAGACGGAGTTAGACATAGCTTTTGGGTTTAAAGGGATCAAAGGATATGGGGGGAAAGCGAGAACAGGTTACTGAGTTGGATGATCAGCCATGATCATAATGAATGGCGGAGCAGGCTCGAAGGGCCGAATGGCCTACTCCTGCTCCTATTTTCTATGTTTTTTCTATGTTCTATAACAAAAAACATTATCTGGTCGTTATCACATAGCTGTTTGTGGGAGCTTGCTGTGCACAACTTGGCTGCTCTCATTTCTACATTACAACAGTGACCGCACTTCAAAAAGTACTTCATTGGCTGTAAAGTACTTTGAGATGTCCAGTGGTTGTGAAAGGCGCTATATAAGTGCAAGTCTTTTTTTCTTTTATAACACTATTTTGGCGTTGATCATGAAGATTCTGTTAACGTTCTGTCTTAATCACTTCCAGTTGGACATGCTTTCAGCTGCACAAGGGACTCCCCCACTAGCGAGGTGAGGAGTTTTGACTTTCTTTTGCTGGTGCAGAGTTCGGCTAAGTTCTATGTTGAATGATAGTGGACAAGCTTTTGGATTCACAAGGGAATGGTGCTGGATCCTGACAAGGAGGGCAGAGGAGTTGGAAGGTTTGTCAGGAGAAAGCCTGCTCTCTGTAATTTTTTTTTTAGAGATACAACACTGAAACAGGCCCTTCGGCCCACCGAGTCTGTGCCGACCATCAACCACCCATTTATACTAATCCTACACTAATTCCATATTCCTACCACATCCCCACCTGTCCCTATATTTTCCCTACCACCTACCTATACTAATGGCAATTTATAATGGCCAATTAACCTATCAACTTGCAAGTCTTTGGCATGTGGGAGGAAACCAGAGCACCCAGAGGAAACCCACGCGGTCACAGGGAGAACTTGCAAACTCCACGCAGGCAGTACCCAGAATTGAACCCGGGTCGCTGGAGCTGTGAGGCTGCGGTGCTAACCACTGCGCCACTGTGCCGCAGTGGGACTATAGTTCCAGTGGGACTAATGGGGACTACAGTTCTAGTATCTCTTGAGCTGCAGCAGGACTTGCAAATAGCGCAGGGAGGGGAAGTTGTACACAGAGGAAGGAAAAAGAAGGCTGTCAAAAGACAGCTGTGCCCACCAAGGGTCATTCGGGTCCTATATCTCAACCAGGAACAGTGTCTGAGGCACCTACGTTTCACCAAGGAGGTGGTGACTGGACTGTACTACCTCCCGCAACCTGATCTGGAGCCAGATCATTCCCCAGCTGCCTAGTGGGATTTGAACTCCTGTCTCTGGAGCATTAGTCTAGGCTTCTGGATTACAAGTCTAGTAACATAACCAGTATTCAACTTTTCCCACGTATATAATAAATATATAAAAATAGCCTGGTCTGATCTATAACTGATGTAAGAGTAATTGATGAGAATACAAAAGAAAGAGACTGCATTTATTTGGCACCTTACACAGCCTCACAATCTGTTTTTGTGATGTTGGTTGAGGAATAAATATTGGCCAGGACACAAGGAAGAACGGCCCTTCTCTTCAAAATAGTTCTCTGCAATCCTTTATGTCCACCTGTGAGGGCAGATTTGGATTTAACACCTCATCCAAATACCGGCACCTCTGACAGTGCAGCACTCCCTCAAAACTGCACTGAAGTGTCAACCAAGACTTTGTACTCAAGTGGCTGGAGTGAACCTTGAATCTACGAGCTCTAACGTGATCTCGTGGACTGTGCCAATATTTGCAGCAAATTCTAGGGAGAGTGTCAGCACAGGGAGAGGATCCCAGGATTGTGTCGAAATCCCTGGGACTGTGTTAATATTGGCCGGGGATTCCAGTGAGTTCCAAAATTTGTATGAGATCCCAGAGAAGGTGACTATATTTGCTGGGATCCCAGTGAAAGTGTCAATATTTGGAATAGATTCCAGGGAGTGTGTCAATATTTGGAGAGGGGGTCCCTGGATTGTGTCAGTATTTGCAGGGGGTCCCGGGTTTGTGTCAGTATTTGCAGGGGGTCTCGAGTTTGTGTCAGTATTTGCAGGGGGTCCCGGGTTGTGTCAGTATTTGCAGGGGGTCCCGGGTTTGTGTCAGTATTTGCAGGGGGTCCCGGGTTTGTCTCAGTATTTGCAGGGGGTCCCGGGTTGTGTCAGTATTTGCAGGGGATCTCTGGATTGTGTCAGTATTTGCAGGGGGTCCCGGGTTTGTGTCAGTATTTGCAGGGGGTCCCGGGTTTGTGTCAGTATTTGCAGGGGGTCCCGGGTTTGTGTCAGTAATTGCAGGGGGTCCCAGATTTGTGTCAGTATTTGCAGGGAGTCCCGGGTTTGTGTCAGTATTTGCAGGGGGTCCCGGGTTTGTGTCAGTAATTGCAGGGGGTCCCAGATTTGTGTCAGTATTTGCAGGGGGTCCCGGGTTTGTGTCAGTATTTGCAGGGGGTCCCGGGTTTGTGTCAGTATTTGCAGGGGGTCCCGGGTTTGTGTCAGTAATTGCAGGGGGTCCCAGATTTGTGTCAGTATTTGCAGGGGGTCCCGGGTTTGTGTCAGTATTTGCAGGGGGTCCCGGGTTTGTGTCAGTATTTGCAGGGGGTCCCGGGTTTGTGTCAGTAATTGCAGGGGGTCCCAGATTTGTGTCAGTAATTGCAGGGGGTCCCAGATTTGTGTCAGTATTTGCAGGGGGTCCCGGGTTTGTGTCAGTATTTGCAGGGGGTCCCGGGTTTGTGTCAGTAATTGCAGGGGGTCCCGGGTTTGTGTCAGTATTTGCAGGGGGTCCCGGGTTTGTGTCAGTATTTGCAGGGGGTCCCGGGTTTGTGTCAGTATTTGCAGGGGGTCCCAGATTTGTGTCAGTAATTGCAGGGAGTCCCAGATTTGTGTCAGTATTTGGAGATGATACCCCAGGGTGTTAATGTCTGTTTCATCCACCTTCCAATCAATGCTTGAAGATTGATATCATTATTATCTGAATCACTGAGAGAGGGAATTAATTCCACCTCCTCAAAACTCTCTGAGTAAAGAATTACTTCCTACCAGCTTTTGTAAATCAGATACAAATTTCTTGCGTGTATGAGCTCTTGCTCTGGACCCCTGAACCACTTGAACCAGTCTACGTCTATCTATCTTTCATAATATGAAACACCCCCTGTTATCAGTGTCACTCAAAGGAAAATGCAATTTTTCAATTCTCAGTATTTAAATTTTCTCAGGGAGCATCACTATCAACATCCCGGGGGTTACCGTCGACCAGAAACTGAACTGGACCAGCCATATAATTACTGTGGCTACACGAGCAGGTCAGAGGCTGGGAATTCTGCAGTGAGTAACTCACCTCCTGACTCCCCAAAGCCTGTCCACCATCTACAAGGCACAAGTCAGGAGTGTGATGGAATACTCTCCACTTGCCTGGATGGGCGCAGCTCCAACAACACACAAGAAGCTCGACACCATCCAGGATAGTGCTTGATCAGCACCCCATCCACAAACTTCAACATTAATTTTCTTCGTCACCGACACACAGTGGCTGCAGTGTGTACCATCTACAAGATGCACTGCAGCAACTCACTAAGGCTCCTTCGACAGCACCTTCCAAACCTGTGACCTCTACCAACAAGAAGGACAAGGTGCATGGGAACACCACCACCTGCAAGTTTACCTCCAAGCCACACACCATCTTGACCTTCCTGGCTTGGAACTGTACCATCATTCTTTCACTGTCGCTGAGTCAAAAACCTGAAACTCCCTCCTAACACCATATGGACTGCAGTGGTTCAAGAAGGGAGATCACCACATCTTCTCAAGGTGAATAAGAGATGGACAATAGATGCTGGACTTGCCAGTGACACCCACATCCCATAAATGAATATAAAAAGCATTCTAGTGAAACAGTGTTGTATCTTCTCCTTTACTATCCTTCCTATAGTGTGGAGTCCAGTACTGCAGGTGGTACTCTTACTGAGTTCCTATTAAAGTTTTATATAAAGAAAGACTTGCATATATATTTTAGGGTGGCACAGTGGTGCAGTGGTTAGCACCACAGCCTCACAGCTCCAGCAACCCAGGTTCGGTTCTGGGTACTGCCTGTGCAGAGTTTGCAAGTTCTCCCTATGACCGCATGAGTTTCTGCCGGGTGCTCAGGTTTCCTCCCACAGCCAAAGACTTGCAGGCTGATAGGTAAATTGGCCATTGTAAATTGCCCCTAGTGTAGATAGGTGGTAGGAGAATTGAGGTAGGGGATGTGGTAGGGGTTGTAGGATTAGTATAAATGGGTGGTTGATGGTCAGCACAGACTTGGTGGGCCGAAGGGCCTGTTTCAATGCCATGTCCCTCTATGATAGTGCTTTTCACAGCCTCATCCCAAAGTGCTTTGGAGTCAAGTTTTGACGTTTAGGTACTGCTGCAATGTTGAATATATGGCAGTCAATTTACACACAGCAAGCTCCCACAAAAAAGGATGTGATATTGACCAGATAATCTATTCTTGTAATGTGGTAGTGGGTCATCATGGAGAACTCCCCTGGTCTTTGAAATAGTGCAGTGGGATCTTTTACATTCATCGGAGAGGACAGACGAGGCCTCGGTTTAATGTCTTATCCGACAGACGGCACCTCCGACAGTGCAGCAATTCATCAGTACTCCAGTGTCAGCCTAGATTTTGTGTTACCAGCTCTCAACTGATGTACTCGCACGGATGTGAAAACAATTTAATGCCCCCTTTCGGGAAGGAAACCTGCCGTCCTTTCCGGGTTTGGCCTAGAGGTGACTCCAGTCCACACCAAAGTGGTTGACTCTCAAATGCTCTCTAAAGTGGCCTAGCAAGCCCCTCAGGACCAACTAGGGATAAATACCAGCCTCACCAGCGACGCCCACATCCCAAGAATGAATAATTAAAGCAATTCTTTCTTCACCTAAACTATAGCTGCCTAAATTCTATGTGACTGTCTGTGGGGAGGGATATCAGGCAGGCAGAATGGTTTCACTAAAGAGATAATTGGATAATGGGATCAGGTGGAAAGAAAGAATGAAAGAAATTGTATTTACATGGCGCCATTCACGACCTCAGTGCCTCCCAAAGCGCTTTGCAGCCAATGAAATTCTTGTTGAAGTTTACTCACTGTTGTTATGTAGGAAACAAGGTTACAGCAAGGTCCTACAAACAGCAATGAGATAATGACCAGATAATTTCTTTTTCAGTGATGTTAGTTGAGTGATTGAATATTGGCCAGGATGCTCCTGTTCTTCGAAACAGGACCATGGAATCTTTTACATGTACCTGAGAGGGTTGACCGAGGAGGCCGCAGTTTAACACCGCAACTGAAAGCCACTACCTCGGACAGTGCAGCACTCTCTCAGTACTGCACTGAAGTGTCCGCATAAGGGTTCAATGGGAGAGAGGAGGGATTGAGAAGGCTGGGTTGATTCCTGATAAACATGTTTGTTGGTTTCATATCCTTCCTACGTGAGATTTTCTCATCATTGCTTTTCTTGTTTTTCCCTCTTTTTCAGCTGGGAGATGGGGTTACCCCAGTGCAGGGTCTGGGCGTGGAAATTATCATCACTTTCCAGCTTGTTCTCTGTGTCTTTGCGACCACCGATAAACACAGGACGGATCTCTCTGGCTCTGGTCCTCTCGCCATTGGACTTTCGGTTGCTATTGGTCACCTAATGGCGGTGAGTGGCTCCAGTGGAAACATCTGGGTGGCATTAGCAAAATGTTCAAGGTTGTGTTTCATTGGCCAGGTGCTTTCCAGCCAATAGCATCAACCGGTTTGGAACATAAAGGTGACCTTTAGCTATAAAGTGAAAGATTCAAGGTGGGAGTGGTTCCAAAATTATAGAATCATACTGCATAGAAGGAGGCCATTCAGCCCGTCATGCCTCTGCTGGCTCTTTGAAAGATATTATTGAAAGGTATTATTGAATCTGCTTTCACTACCTTTTCAGGCAGTGCATTCAGGATTGTACCAACTCACTGTATAAAAAGCTCCCTTTCTAATTTATTCACAAGATGTGGGCATCCTGGCAAGCCCTATATTCATTGCTCATCTCTAGTTGCCCTGAGAAGGTGGTGGTGGTCCTTTTCCTTGAACTGCTGCAGTGCGTGTGGTGAAGGTGCTGTTAGTTAGGGAATTCCAGGATTTTGACCCAGTGCCAATGAAGGAACAGGCAAAATGTGCCCCATGACAGCATGTGGCTTGGAGGCAATGGTGTTTCCCATAAGATTTTTGGTCTTGTCTCAGAGGTCACAGAGTAGGGGTGGGGGAAGATCATTAGATACTGTTAAAGTGCTCCTGGTGAGTCTTGTCACTACAATCACTGCACATTGGTGATGGCAGTATCGACTGGGCCAATTGATCATGAACTACTGTATCTTGTTGTGAAATGATGGTTGTGAGAGCACCTAAAGCCAGATCATTGAGTTTGCAGATCAGATTGAAATAGGAGGTACAATGAGTCTTTACCTCAAGAGTGGTTTGAATGTGAAACTTGATAACCACATGGAGTGGTTGAGGTAACGAGCATCAATGCATTTGCGGGGAAGCTAGATAAACACATGAGGGAAAAAGGAATAGAAGGCTATGCCGATCGGGTGGGATGAAGTAGAGTGAGAGGAGATTGGTGTGGACCATGAACCCAAGCCAAACCATTGGGCCAAATGACCTGTTTCTGCCCTGCAAATTCCATCTAACATTTATGAGAAATGCAGATTCAGAAAGATCTGAATTTTCTTTTAGCTGAGCTAGTAGGTGGCAGATGCAGTTAAATGAGGAAGAACATAAAATAATTAGAATAGAACTAAAATTAGTAGTAATAATGAAAATAATCTAAGTTTACGATGGAATATTGTTGAAACCATCAGCAGTGAAAAGTAAAGAAGATACTGAATTGTATCTATCAAAAGAAGTATTGTTGCTGTAGTTACTGCAAACTCGGGTAATGTGGACAGTATTGGTCAGTATACAGATGGGATGAAAATAAAAATGGAAAATGCTAAAACACTCAGCAAGTCAGGCACTATCTGACAGAGCAGAAAACAGAGTTAATGTTTCAAGTCGATGACTTTTCATCTTCACAGTTTTCATAGAATCATAGCAGCACCGATAGAGGCTGTTAGACCCATCATACCTGTGATGGCTCTTTGAGCTATCCAATTAGTCCCACTCCCCTGCTCTTTCATACTATAGCCCTTTTTAAGTATACATCCAACTCCCTTTTGAAAGAGCTGCGGTTAGCACTCTCAATGCTGGAAGCTTATGCCAACAGTGCTCTTGGCCAGCAACTTCCAATACCTCACCTCGACAGTCAAAGGTCAGTGTGCTATTCCACCATGATGGGTATCACAAGTGAGGCTGGCCCTACCTGTACTTGCCTGATGCTCAAATGTTGCTAGATGAAGATCTGCAAAATGTGCTTACAACCAGAGCTATTGGGAGAACTCAGACAAATTCTGACGCATTGCCCCAGGGTCACTTTTGTCCTGTTAAGAATACAGGAGCAAATTGCTGCCTAATTCTGCGAGGTTTATGGGGGAATTAGGGGAGAGCACCAGTGAATGGGGAAATTAGGGGAGGATACTAGTAAATGGGGGAATTGGGGGAGGTCAACAGTAAATGGGGAATTGTAGAGAGGGCACCACTAAATGGGGTAAATTGGGCATTGGGCATCAGCAAATGGGGAAATTGGGGAAAGGGCATCAATAAATGGCAGGATTGCTGAGAGGGTGATAGAGGGAGACTTGAGAAAGGGCACCTGAAAATGGGGAAAGTGGGGAGCTGGCATGAGGAATTGGGGAATTGATACGGGCTCTTTTCTGTAGAAAAGAGAAGACAGGTGACCTGACAGAGAGGTTTAAATTTATGAAGGGTTTTGGCAGGGTTGATGCAGAGAAGGTGTTTCTCTTTGTGGGGGAGTCCAATCACTAATAAATCCAGTAGGGAATTCAGGAGAAACTACTTTACCCAGAGAGTGGTCAGAATGAAACACACTACACATGGTGTGGTTAAGACAAATAGAATAGAAACATTTAAGGGGAAGATAGATATGTAAATGAGAGAGAAAGAAATAGCAGGATATGGCATTATAGTATGATGAAGTAATGTGGAAGGAGGCTTATGTGGATCATAAACACTGATATAGACCAGTTGAGCTGAATGACCTGATTCTATGCTGTAAAATTCTATGTAATCTGCTTCCACCATCCGTTACTGTAGTGATGGTTTTAATAATTCCCCTCATAATCCCAGATCTATTTTCTGATCAACACCATACTAGTGTTCCATTCAGGATACGCACCCCTTTTGGTTCCTGTTTCCTCCTGTTCTAATAACTTTAGGTTTGTCTTCATTTAACTGCATCTGCCACCTACTGGCCTTTTTAAACAAAAAAGTCCACTTTGATTCACATTGCTTTTTTCCCCAATGAAACATAGGAACAGGTAAGGACAATGTACCCCTTGAGCCTAATTTCTGCTATTGGGTAGTGTTGCTGAGGGCAAGCATTCGCTGAAGTTATATCATATCCGTATTGTTCCCTTCTCTCCTCAGATTGGCTTCACTGGATGTGGGATGAATCCTGCCCGGTCCTTCGGACCAGCTGTCATTACTGGCAACTTCAAGGATCACTGGGTGAGTTGGTGGATACCAAACCAATACTCTATTGGATAAAGTCTGCCATTGGGCTTGGGTGCCAACCTTGCTGCAGTGGGCAGACCCTTGGCTCTGAGGCAGAGGGTTGTGGGTTCAGACCACTTCAGAGACTTGAGCAGAAAATCCAGGCTGACACTCTAGTGCAGTACTGAGGGAGTGCCACGCTGTGGAGGTACCATTGGATGAGAAATTAAACTGAGGCCCCGTCTGCCCTCGCAGGTGGATCTAGAAGTTTCCATGGCACCATTTGAAAGACGAGCAGGGGAGTTCTCCCCAGTGTCCCGGCCAATGATTATCCATCATCAAACATCACTAAAACAGATAATCTGGTCATTATTGCAATGCTGTTTGTGGGATCGTGCCATTGGCTGCTGCATTTCCTACATTACAACTCTGACTAACACTTTAAGAAGTCCTTCTTTGGCTGTGAAGCTTTGGGACGTCCTGAGGGTGTGAAAGGTGTTATATAAATGCAAAGTGCTTCCTTTTTATCAAGCAAATATTTTTCCCTGGAATTCTCTCACTTCCTTGTAGAGAGAGAGGGGAAAGTTCTTGAATTTTCCATTGGCATTGGGGAATCTCATTTCCCAGAAGTGCAGAGTGCATTTTTTTTTTAATTCTTTCATGAGATGTAGGTGCCACTGGCAAGGCCAGCTATTGTTGCCCATCCCTAATTGCCCTTGACAACTGAATGGCCTGTTCGGCCATTTCAGAGTCAATCACATTGCTGTGGATCTGGAATCACATGTAGGCCAGACCAGGTAAGGATGGCAGATTTCCTTCCCTAAGGGACATTTTATGACAATCAATGATAGATTCATGGCACCATTGCTGAGACTAGCTTTCAATTCCAGATTATTATTAATTAATTGAATTTAAATTCCACCAGCTGCTGTGGTGGGATTTGAACCCATGTCCCCAGGGCATTAGCCATGGCCTCTTCGGCTGTGTGGTGCCTATTATCTTATGACCATTCAAGTGATTGGGAAAGTCACACTACCACTCTCCCAAAGTTTCAGTAGGGATTTCCAGCCCTGTAGCGTGAAATTGGAGCAGTTACCTCTATGACACAGGGTTCAATGAGAGACATTTCTTCATGTGGAAAGTCTAGACAGTTTCAGTAAACTGTTCATCTAGACTGTGCTTGCTACAACAACAACTGGCACCTATGCAGTGCTACCACTTGATAAAATATTCCAAGGCACCTGACAAGAGTGTAATCAAACCAGATTTCACACTGAGCTGCATAGGAGATATTAGGACATGTGACCTCAGGTTTTACGGAGTTCCTTAAAGGAGGAGAGAGGCAGAGAGGGTTAGGGAAGGAATTCTGGAGCTTAACCTCGGCAGCTGAAGGCACGGCCGCCAATGGTGGAGTGATTAAAATCAGCGACGTGCTAGAAGCCAGATTTGGAGGAGAGTAGAGACCCTGGAGGTTTGTAGGGCTGATGGAGATTACAGAGATAGGGAGGGGCGAGGCCACGGACAGATTTGAAAATAAGGATGAGGATTTTAAAATCGAGTGGTTTCCAGACCAGCAGCCAATTTGGGTCAGCGAACACACAGGTGATGGATGAATGGGATTTGGTGGGAGTTAAGACATGGGCAGCAGAGTTTTTGATGAGTTCAAGAGATGGAGGGTTGGAAGTTGGAAGGCTGGCCGGGAGAACGTCGGAATAATTAAGTGTGGAGACGAGGAAGGCATGGATGAGGGTTTCAGCTGCAGATGAGCTGAGGTGGGCAGGGGGTGGGTGATGCTATGGAGGTGATAATAGGTGGTCTTGGTGTTGGAGCGTATTTGATAAATCTACTTTTCTCCTGGACTAGAGACGTCAAGGGATCAGATCACAAAGAAATCCACAGACAGGGAATCAAACTCAGACCAGGCCTGAGAGCAAGAGTCAATGTGGTTACTCTGTACAGTGACAATGTAAATCTGGTTACGAAGGCCTCCTCAGTTCAGTATTTCTAGTAAATTTGTAAATGTATTTTTTGAACTTTTTTTTTAATGATTTCACTAGAATTTAATGGAGAAATCTTCGTAGTCCGGTCATGATCTGTCATCTCACAGTGACAGATGTGTGACAGAAGATGATAGATATGGGTTTGAAATTGGTCTGCAGCAGTCAACAGCCAAGCTTTCACCACACTCGATCTTCTTGAAGTTCACAGGATAACAGTTCAAGCTTTTTTTGAGACTGGTTTCCTAGTCTCGCTGTCATTTTTTTTATTTGGTTGACATTAAAAATCTTGGCAATATTTTCCGAGTCCATGGAAAATAAAATCTGGCGCAGTTTACACCCGGCTGCCGATTCACTACCAGCCGATTGGCATTGCCAGCGTTGAGTAGTTTTACCCCGTAGGCTCTGTGTTCAGTTCAGGATTGGTTGGTGCATTTCCCAACATGCCCACTAGAGGGGGATTATTGTGAAACAATTTCAAGTGAGGTCACATTAGTGGAGTAATGGTGGTGTAATGGTACTGTCACTGGACTAGTAATCCAAAGCACCCAGACTAATGCTTTGGGGCCATGGGTTCAAATCCCACCACAGTGGATGGTGAAATTTGAACTCAATTAAGGCCTGGAATTAAAAGCTAGTCTAATGGTGACCATGAAATTGTTGTCAAAACCCATCTGGTTCACTCATGTCCTTTGGGGAAGGAAACCTGCCATCCTTACCTGGTCTGGCCTACATGTGACTCAAGACCCACAGCAATGTGGTTGACTCTTCAGTGCCCTCTGAAATAGCCCAGTAAGCCACTCAGTTCAAGGGCAATTAGGGATGAGCAACAAATGCTGGCATTGTGAGCAACACCCACATTCCATGAATGAATATAAAAAAAAATGACACGTGCTCTTTATTTAAATATTCTTTCCTGGGATCTGGGCAACACTGACAAGGCCAGCATTTATTGCCCATCCCTAATTGCCCTTGACAAGTGAGTGGCTTGCTCGGCTATTTCAGAGTCAACCACATTGTTGTGCATCTGGATTCACATGT
>NC_090372.1:209125573-209175573 GCF_036365525.1 Heterodontus francisci | reverse complement strand
AGCCAGCAAAAAGTTTGTTGGTGCATTTGCAGAATAAATTCTTTGGCCATATCTGGGCAGTCATGCACTGACTCAGCATTCTCTCCTTATGCAGTGAGCACAGTGGCTGAACTCCCATGCTTTGGAGCAGTTCAGAAGTGTCTGCCCTTTCTGTTTACCTGCCAGCCTGGTGAAGTGCTTCAGGTGATGTAATGCTTGTGAGTGGAGGCCCAGAGGTAGTTTGATCATTGGCAACCTATGAGATTTGATTACTATTAATTCACAGGCTTTCATTAGGTGATGTCCAGCCTGTTGTTCCAGGGCCACACCTGACCTTCGACCCTGGCAATTTTGGACCTGGCATTAATGAATTGGATAACTCTGAAGGCAGAAGCTTTGCAGGGTTGCGGGTATAAGGCTGGGGGGAGTTGTTCTTGCAGAAAGCCGGCACAAACGTGATGGGCTGAATGGCTGCCTCCTGTGCTGTAACCATTTGTATGATTCTATGATTATGGCAAGGGAGGTTCTGAAGCTAATTGGTAAATCTGAAAATACATTTCCCCTCTTTTTTTGTATTCATTCATGGGCTGTGGGCATTGCTGGCTTGTCCACTGTTGCACATCCCTAATTGCCCTTGGTGGTGATGAACCGCCTTGAATACAACGGAGTGGCTTGCTAGACCATTTCGGAAGGCATTTTTTAAGAGTCATCCCCATTGCTGTGGGTCTGAAGTCACACGTAGGCCAGACTGGGTAAGGATGGCAGATTTCCTTCCCTAAAGGACATCCCGTGAACCAGATGAGTTTTTACAACAACCCAATTAGTTTCACAGTCACCATTACGGAAACCAGCCTTTTTTTTTTAAACTTCAGATTTATTTAATTAATTGAACTTAAATTCCCCAGCTGCTGTGGTGGGACTTGAACTTGTGTTGCTGAATCATTAGTCCAGGCCTTTTGATTACTGATCCAGCTGAGGCATCGGGGAGCAACCAGCAGGCATCTAGTTGGTTTGATATTGGTCTGTCCAAGACTGGAAGTGGCAAAGGGTTAATTGGCCACTATTACTTTGTGCTTTGGAGAAGGTCATAATTAAGGCTGGAGCTGGATGTGTATTTTGTGAGTTTAAGTAGATGGAAATCAAGAGTATTTCTGTTTAAAAGGTAATTGCGTGTAAGGCTGTGAATGCATTTGAGAATTGAAGTTCCTGAAGCCTGTTCTTTTACACAAGCCCCAACACAAGTCTTTTGTTTTATTAAACTCTGTGCAGCACTGAATTGTCTGTACCTCCCATAGCTCAGCAGATAGCGTACTTACCTCTGACTTATAGGGTTCAAGTCCCACTCGAGTGACTTGAGCACAAAGTATATGCTGATACTTACAGTGCAGTACTGAGGGATTGCTGCACTGTCAGAGGTGCCACCTTTCAAATGGGACAATAAACCGAGGCACCATCTTCCCCCTCAGGTGGACGTAAAGGATCCCATGGCTCTATCTAAAGCAGGGGAGTTCTCCCCTGAGTCCTGGCTGATATTTAGCCTTCATTTAACATCACTGAAATAGACTGCCTGGTCATTATCACATTTCTTGGTATGTGTAAATTAGCTTTTGAAAAAAAAAAATCTTGAGGGATGTGAGTGTCACTTCCTAGGCCAGCATTTATTGCCCATTCCTAATATCCCTTGAGAAGGTGGTGGTGAGCCGCCGCCTTGAACTGCTGCAGTCCATTTGGGGTAGGTACACCCACAGTGCTGTTAGGAAGGGAGTTCCAGGATTTTGACCCAGAGACCGTGAAGGAACGACGATATAGTTCCAAGTCAGGATGGTGTGTGGCTTGGAGGGGAACTTGCAGGTGGTGATGTTCCCATGCATTTGCTGCCCTTGTCCTTCTAGGTGGTAGAGGTTGCGGGTTTGGAAGGTTCTGTCGAAGGAGCCTTTGTGCATTGCTGCAGTGCATCTTGTCGATGGTACACACTCTCACTGTGTGTCAGTGGTGGAGGGAATGAATGTTGAATGTGGTGGATGGGGTGCCAATCAAGTGGACTGCTTTGTTGGTGGTGAACTTCATTTCAGTGTTGTTGGAGCTGCACCCATCCAGGCAAGTGGAGAATATTCCATCACACTCCTGACTTGTGCCTTGTATATGATGTTTAGGCTTTGGGGAGTCAGGAGGTGAGTTACTCGCCTCAGAATTCCCAACCTCTGTCCTGCTCTTGTAGCCACTGTACTTGTATGACTGGTCCAGTTCAGTTTCTGGTCAATGGTAACTCCCAGGATATTGATAGTGGGAGATTCAGCGATGGTAATGCCATTGAATGTCAAGGGGAGACGATTGGGTTCTTTCTTGTTGGAGATGGTCATTGCTGGCACTTGTGTGGCGCGAATGTTACTTGTCACTTATCAACCCAGGCCTGGATGTTGCTGCATATGGACACGGGCTGCTTCAGTATTTGAGGAGTCACAAATGGTGCTGAACGTTGTGCAATCATCAGCGAACATCTCCACTTCTGACCTTATGATTGAAGGAAGGTCATTGATGAAGCAGTTGAAGATGGTTGGGCCTAGGACACTACCCTGAGGAACTCCTGCAGTGATGTCCTGGGGCTGAGACGATTGACCTCCAATAGCCACAATCATCCTGTGTGCTAGGTATGACTCCTGTGACATCTCTTAAACTACAGCAATGAGTACACTTCAGAAAGTACTTCATTTGCTGTAAAGCGCTTTAGGACATCCTGAGGTTGTGAAAGGTGCCGTATAAATGCAAATATTTAAAAAACAACTTTTCTGACTCCCTGGCCTAAGCAGGGTACGCGGATCTCAGTCACAGTGGCCAAGGGAACAGGATTCTTGGCCTCAGTGTCCCTGGGCTAGGGACATATCAAAATAAGTGAAGGTTCACACTGCTCATTGTACAACAGGCCTACTGGAAGTGCATGTGTGAAGGGCCTGGGAGACGAGGACGAGGCTTCGTCTCGCTCTAAAGGTCAGATGTCCTGGCACGTGCTTGTAAGTGCAGAATAACCACCAGTTGAAAGTGTTAACTGGGGTACGGACATGCTCACCCCTTAACACCTTTAGGAGAGAAGGAGAGAAAATTGAATCAACTGGTGGGTTAGTGATGTGTTTTGCAGCCAGCTTTTGCTCGGCTTGTGGAGAACATGTAATAAATGGGCACTAGATCAGTGTGACACTGGATCTTGAGTGTCAGCTGGCCATTCGACTCCGTGAAGCATTGTAGCTGAGCTGCACCCCATATTCTGATGTAGCATTGCCATGCTATCCATTTAGTAGCAGGAGTATAGTCATTTACAGCGTAGAAGGAAGCTTTTTGGCCCATCAATTTCATGCTGGCTGTCCACAGAGCAGTTCAGTCAATCCCACTCTCTGCTCGATTCCCATTACCCTTGCAAGTTTATTTCCGTCAAGTGTCCATATAGTTTTTTAAAAAATAATTGTCTCTGCTTTCGCTATCCTCGTGGGCAGTGTGTTCCAGGTCATTACCAATCGCTGCATTAAAAATGTTCTTCATGTTCCCCCTGTATCTTTTGCCCAAAACCTTCAATCTGTGTCCCCTAGTCCTGGTAGCATCAGTTAATGTGAATAGATTGCCCTTGTCGAACTTATCTAAGCCTGTCTTAATCTCCTAGATCTTTTATCAAATCTCCCTTCAATCTCCTTTGCTCCAAGGAGAACAGCCCCAGCTTTTCCAACCTAACCTTGTAGCTAAAGTCCCCCATCCCTGGAACCATTCTGGAGCATAGATGCTGAGTAGGTGTACTGGGCCAGAGGCAGTGAGCAGTCGGATGGACAGTATGCGTTCTGAGCCATTTGAAGGTGACTCTACCATGCTGAGCAAAGAGTTTCTGATGGCGAAGCCCACTCCATGCTGTCTTGGTTCTTCAGGCTCCCTACCCTGTCAGAAGGTGTAGTCTTGCTCTCTTGGAGATCCGCTCACAGGGAGGTGTGTCTCCTGAAGTGCTGCGATGTCCACATTGAGTCTACTCATTGTTAATGATGGCGGTCTTCTGAGAGTCGTTGATTTGTGTAAGGTCTTCCGACAGGCCAGGACACACACTTCTGACATTCCAACTTGCAAAATGAAAGGCTGGTACCACCTTTCCTTTTTTTTGTCGTGCTGTTTGGTGCGGTGTTACAGTCCACTTGTCGGTCAATGACCCTGAGCTCCAAGCACCCATTGAAGCAGGTGGACTGTGGCGGGACAGAACCTTACTGACTGGGGGCTGCACAGTTTGAGGTGGACAGTAGCTGTCCAGTGAGATGCGATGACCTCTACCACCGACAAAGGCAACCCGTGGCACCCAATCTCTATGCCAATTGAGCTAGACTTATAACTTGTAATTGCTGCCTTCCGTGTAGTTTTGGTCGCTGTGAGGCGATTATGGAGTGACCTCTCCATGGTGCATGCCTGGGTGGAATGTATGGAGGTTGTGAGTTGCCCAAGTGTCAAAACCCCCCTCTCAGCCTTCCTAGTGGGATCCAAAGGAGTGCAGAGCACTACGTTTGGCACTGGTATGGCTGCAGGAACTGCTGGAAACATGACAAAGGTGACACGTGACCTCCTTTAGGGGTTCCACTCTGGATTTTCTGTTAGGGTTTACTCCCTTAGCCTTGGTCTCTCCCGAGACGCCCACAAGGCAGTTTACTTGTTAGCTTCTATCCCTGAGCAGGGGCCCTAACAAGTAAACTGTGAGATTACATGGAGGGAGGGGTGGGGAAGGGGTGAAGGTGTTGCGAGGGGAGTCGGGGGTGGGGGGGTGGGGTGTTCAGTGCTATGGCCGGCCGCAATGTGGAGCTGCTTCTCCTGGGATCTGATCAAGGATTTTCCATACGAGACCAGCGGTGGGGGGGGGGGGGGGGGGGGTTGGTGGGGGGGAGGCCTTGGCCTCGCTGGGCCTTGGGCATGCACTGATCGTCACCCCAGTATGGGCACTGCGGCTCCGGTGGGGTCTAACCAGAGCTTTATAAAGGATCAGCATAACTTCCCTGCTTTTCTACTCAATACCTCAATATATGAAGCCCAAGATTCCATATGGTTTGCTAACTACTCTCTCAATATGTCCTGCCACCCTCAAGGATTGATGCACATGAACTCCCAGGGCCCTCTGTCCCCTCTACACCATTTAGGACTGTGCCATTAAGTATATATTGCCCCTCTCTATCCCTTCTGCCAGAATGCATCACCTCGCAGTTCTCTCTATTAAATTCTATCTGCCACTCGTCTTTTTTTAAAATTCATTCATGGGATGTGGGCGTCACTGGCCAGGCCAGCATTTATTGTCCATCTCTAATTGCCCTTGAGAGGGTGGTGGTGAGCTGCCTTCTTGAACCATTGCAGTCCATGTGGGGTAGGGACACCCACAGTGCTGTGAGGAAGAGAGTTCCAGGATTTTCACCCAGTGACAGTGAAGGAACGGCAATATAGTTCCAAGTCAGGATGGTGTGTGACTTGGAGGGGAACTTGCAGGTGGTGGTGTTCCCATGCATTTGCTGCCCTTGTCCTTCTAGTTGGTAGAGGTCGCGGGTTTGGAAGGTGCAGTCGAAGGAGCCTTGATGCGTTGTTGCAGTGCATCTTGTAGATGGTACACACTGCTGCCACTGTCTGTCGATGGTGGAGGGAGTGAATGTTTGTAGATGGTGTGCCAATCAAGCGGGCTGCTTTGTCCTGGATGGTGTCGAACTTCTTGTGTTGTTGGAGCTGCACCCATCCAGGCAAGTGGAGAGTATTCCATCATACTCCTGACTTGTGCCTTGTAGATGGTGGACAGGCTTTGGGGAGTCAGGAGGTGAGTTACTTGCCGCAAGATTCCTAGCCTCTGACCTGCTCTTGTAGCCACGGTATTCATATGGCTACTCCAGTTCAGTTTCTGGTCAATGATCACCTCTAGGATGTTGATCATGGTGGATTCAGCGATGGTGATGCCATTGAATGTCAAGGGGAGATGGTTAGATTTTCTCTTGTTGGAGATGGTCATTGCTTGGCACTTAAGTGACAAGTAACATTCGTGCCACACATCAGCCCAAGCCTGGATATTGTCCAAGTCTTGCTGCATTTCTACACGGATTTCTTCAGTATCTGACGAGTCACGACTGGTACTGAACATTGTGCAATCATCAGTGAACATCCCCATATCTGACCTTGTGATTGAAGGAAGGTCATTGATGAAGCAGCTGATGATTGGGCCTAGGACACTACCCTGAGGAACTCCTGCAGTGATGTCCTGGAGCTGAGATGATTGACCTCCAACAACCACAACCATCTTCCTTTGGTCTAGGTATGACTCCAGCCAGTGGTGGGTTTTCCCCCTGATTTCCATTGACCTCAGTTTTGCTCGGGCTCCTTGATACCATACCCGGTCAAATGCTGTTTTGATGTCCAGGGCAGTCACTCTCGCCTCACCTCTGCCCATCCGTCCTGTTGCAGCTGATTGGTATCATCCTCACTGTCTGCCACACATCCAAGTTTGGTATCATTGGCAAATTATGAAATTCTACCCTGTATTCCAAGATCCAAGTCATTTATATAAGCAAAAAAAGAAGTGGTTTTAGCACTGACCTTTAAGGAACATCACTGTCTACCATCCTCCAGTCTGAAAAACAGCCATTTACCACGACTTGCTGTTTTCTGTCCTTCAGCCAATTTTTATCCAAGCTGACACTGACTGTCCGATTGCACGAGCCTCAATTTTGTTAACCAGCCTTTTATGTGGTACTTTGTCAAACGTTTTCTCAATCCATACCGACAACATCCATTGCTTTCCCTTCATCAACCTTCTCTGTTACATTATCAGATAATTCAATTCAGTTAGTCAAGCATGATCTGTCTTTGACAAATCTGTGCTGGCTCTCAATTAACTGCAACCTCTCCAAGCACCTTTTGGTATTTTCCCTGATTATTGTTTCTATACCCACCACTGATAAAATAACTGGCCTGTAGCTACTAGGAATGTCCTTACACCCTTTCTTGAATAAGGATATCACATTTGCCCCTCTCCAATTCTCTGACGCCTCACCTGCATCTAGGGAAGATTGGAAGATTATGGAAAGTCCTCCCACCATCTCCACACCCACTTCCTTTAGCAACGTGGGATGCATGCCGTCCAAACCAGGCAACTTTCAAGTACATCCTTCCTATCAGTTTTCACCCCATCCATTGCCTCTACCGTTTCCGTCTGTACCGATATTTTGTCAGCATTCTCTTCCTTAGTAAATGCCGACGCAAAGTACTAGAGTCATAAAGAGATACAGCACTGAACCAGGCCCTTTGGCCCACCGAGTCTGTGCCGACCATCAACCACCCATTTATACTAATCCTACCACATCCCCACCTTCCCTCAATTCTCCTACCGACATGAGGGGCAATTTACAATGGCCAATTTACCTATCAACCTGCAAGTCTTTGGCTTTGGGAGGAAACCAGAGCACCTGGTGGAAGCCCACGCGGTCACAGGGAGAACTTGCAAACTCCGCACAGGCAGCACCCAGAACCGAACCCGGGTCACTGGAGCTGTGACTCTTTAAGTACTCCGGCCTCGCCTTGTACCTCTAAGCATTTATCACCTTCTTTGTCACAAATAGGCCCCACCCTGCCTCTTACTATCCGCTTACTATTTACATTCTGACAGAAGATTTTTTTGGTTCCCTTTTTATGTTAACTGCCATTCTATTCTCATACTCTGTCTTCACAAGTCTTATTTTGCTCTTCTCCTCCCCTCTCAACTTATTGTATTTGGCCTGGTTCTCACTTGAAGAATTCATCTGACATGCATCATACACTTTTTAAAATGTTGTTTAATCATATTCTCCATCCACCTCGTCATCCAACTTTCACCCATGTTGGAATGTACCGAGCCTGTACCTGAAGCATCTCCTCCTCTTAAAGATCACCTATTGTTCCGTTACAGTTTTTCCTGTCAATCTCTGGTTCCATTTTACCCTGGCTAGATTCCCCCCCTCTCATCCCATTTAAGTTTGCCCTCTTCCAATTTAGAAGTTCTGCTATAGATTTGTTTCTTGCTCTTCTCCATTACTAATCTAAACCTTATGTTACAATGATCAGTCTTACCAAGTGTTCCCCCACTGACACTTGATCTGCTTGGCCCACCTCATTCCCCAGCATCAGATCCAGAAATGCCGCCCTCCTAGTTGGACCAAGAACATACAAGCCAAGGAAATTCTCCTGAATGCATTTCAGAAATTCCTCCCCCTCACCCTTTATTCTAATATTATTCCAATTGATATTTGGGTAATTAAAGTCTCCCAATATCACCACTCTATAGTTCTTGCACATCTCTGTGATTTCCCTGCAGATTTACTCCTCAATGTCTCTCTCTCAATTTTGGGGGCCTACAGAATATCCCCAGTAGGGTGATCATAACCCTTTTGCTTCTTGACGCTAACCAAATGGGTTGTCTCCTCAAGAACATCCTACCTTTACAACATTACAGTGCCTTCCCTAATCAGTCTTGCCACCCACCTCCCTTTTTTTATCATTCTGTATATTTTCTGAGCACTTTGGGTCCTTAATACTAAGCATCCAGTCCTCACCATTTTTAAGCAACTTTTACATTAATGTATTGTATTGTATTTACATTGTATTCCCATACTGCTATTTGTGCTTGTAGCTCACCAACCTTATTCAGCATGCTTTGTGCATTTAAATACATTCATTTTATGTCTTTATATTCCTCTTAGTCCTTGTTAGTCTGCTCCTATCTAATATGGTATCCATCTCTAGAAGTAGCCAACACTTGCACTCCTTTATGCACTTATTCCTCTTTTCTACTTCTATATGCAGGTGCTCATGCCTCTGCCAATTTAGTTTAAACCCTCACCAATCATACTAATGAGCTTGCCCGTGAGCACATTGGTCCCAGTCCTGTTGAGGTGCAACCCGTCCAATTTGAATCGGTACCCCCTGCCTCAGAACTGGTCCCAAGAATCTGAAGCCCTCGCTCCTGCACCATGCTTCAAGCCACACATTGATCCTCCCTATCTTCCTATTTCTACTCTCGCTAGTGCATGGCACTGAGAGTAATCCAGAGATTGCTACCTTTTTGAGGTCCTACTATTTAACTTCCTCCCTAACTCCTGAAAATTTGACCATAGGACCTCAATACCTGCTTTCTCTGTCATTGGTATTGACATGCACCACAAATTCTGGCTCATTCCCTTCCCCTTGCAGAATATCCTGCAACTTCTCCATAATCTTTACTCTGGCACCAGGGAGGGAACACGCATGTTTTTAAAAAAAAAATTATTATTCATTCGTGGAATGTGGGCATCACTGGCCAGGCCAGCATTTATTGCCCATCCCTAATTGTCCTTGAGAAGGTGGTGGTGAACTACCTTCTTGAACCGCTGCAGTCCATGTGAGGTAGGTATACCCACAGAGCTGTTGGGAAGGGAGTTCCAGGATTTTGACCCAGCGACAGTGAGGGAACGGCGATATAGTTCCAAGTTAGGATGTTGTGAGACTTGGAGGGGAACTTGCAGGTGGTGATGTTCCCATGCATTTGCTGTCCTTGTCCTTCTAGATGGTAGAGGTCGTGCGTTTGGAAGGTGCTGGTGAAAGAACCTTGGTGCGTTGCTGCAGTGCATCTTGTAGATGGTACACACTGCTGCCACTGTGCGTCGATGATGGAGGGAATGAATGGCACTCCATCCAAAAGCAATTAAGTGGGCTGCTTGTCCTGGATGATGTCGGACTTCTTGAGTGTTGTTGGAGCTGCACCCATCCAGGCAAGTGGAGAGTATTCCATCACACTCCTGACCTGTGCCTTGTAGATGGTGGACAGGCTTTGGGGAGTCAGGAGGTGAGTTACTTGCTTCAGGATTCCTAGCCACTGACCTGCTCTTGTATCCATAGTATTTATATGGTTACTCCAGTTCAGTTTCTGGTCAATGGTAGCCCCTAGGATGTTGATAGTGGAGGATTCAGCGATGGTAATGCCATTGAATGTCAAGGGGAGATGGTTAGATTCTGTCTTGTTGGAGATGGTCATTGCCTCTCACTTGTGTGGCACGAATGTTACTTGCCACTTATCAGCCCAAGCCTGGATATTGTCCAGATTTAGCTGCATTTCTACACGTACTGCTTCAGTAGCTGAGGAGTTGCGAATGGTGCTGAACATTGTTCAATCAGCGAACACCCCACTTCTGACCTTATGATTGAAGGAAGGTCATTGATGAAACAGCTGAGGATGGTTGGGCCGAGGACACTATCCTGAGGAACTCTTGCAGTGATGTCTTGGAGCTGAGATGATTGACCTCCAACAACCACAACCACAACCATCTTCCTTTGCGCTAGGTATGACTCCAACTAATGGAGTGTTTTCCCCCTAATTCCCATTGACTTCAGTCTTGCTAGGGCTCCTTGATGCCATACTCGGTCAAGTGCTGCCTTGATGTCAAGGGCAGTCACTCTCACCTCACCTCTTGAGTTCAGCTCTTTTGTCCATGTTTGAACTAAGGCTGTAATGAGGTCAGGAGCTGAATGGCCCTGGCGGAACCCAAACTGAGTGTCACTGAGCAGGTTATTGCTAAGCTAGTGCCGCTTGGAAGGCATCATCACTTTACTGATGATTGAGAGTAGACTGATGGGGTGGTAATTGGCCGGTTTGGACTTGACCTGCCTTTTGTGTGCAGGACATACCTAGGCAATGTTCCACATTGCCGGGTAGATGTCAGTGTTGTAGCTGTAGTAGAACAGCTTGGCTAGGAGCGCGGAAAGTTCTGGAGCACAGGTCTGCAGTGCTGTTGCCGGAATATTGTCAGGGCCCATAGCTTTTGCAGTATCCAGTGCCTTCAGTCGTTTCTTGAGATCACGCGGAGTGAATCGAATTGGCTGAAGTCTGGCATCTGTGATGCTGGGGACTTCAGGAGGAGGCCGAGAAGGATCATCAACTCGGCACTTCTGGCTGAAGATTGTTGCAAATGCTTCAGCCTTATCTTTCGTACTGATGTGCTGGGCTTCCCCCATCATTGAGGATGTTGATATTTGTGGAGCCACCTCCTCCAGTTAGTTGTTTAATTGTCCTCCATCATTCATGACTGGATGTGGCAGGACTGCAGAGCTTAGATCTGATCCGTTGGTTATATGATCGCTTCGCTCTGTCTATCGCATGCTACTTACGCATTTTGGCATGCAGATAGTCCTCTGTTGTAGCTTCACCAGGTTGACACCTCATTTTGAGGTATGCCTGTTGCTGCTCCTGGCATGCCCTCCTGCACTCTTCATTGAACCAGGGTTGGTCTCCTGGCTTGATGGTAATGGTAGAGTGGGGGATATGCCGGGCCATGAGGTTACAGATTGTGGTTGAGTACAATTTTTCTGCTGCAGCTGGCCCACAGCGCCTCATAGATGCCCAGTTTTGCATTGCTAGATCTATTCGAAATCTATCTCATTTAGCGCAGTGGTAGTGCCACTCAGCACAATGGAGGGTATCCTCAATGTGAAAGCAGGACTTCGTCTCCACAATGACTGTCATGGACAGATGTATCTGCGGCAGGCAGATTGGTGAGGACGAGGTCAAGTATGTTTTTCCCTCTTGGTTCCCTCACCACCTGCCGCATACCTAGTCTAGCAGCTATGTCCTTTAGGACTCTGCCAGCTCAGTCAGTAGTGGTGCTACCGAGCAACTCTTGGTGATGGACATTGAAGACCCCCACCCAGAGTACATTCTATGCCCTTGCCACCCTGAATGCTTCCTCCAAGTGGTCAACATGGAGGAGTACTGGCTCATCAGCTGAGGGAGGGCAGTAGGTGGTAATCAGGAGATTTCCTTGTCCACGTTTGACCTATGAGACTTCATGGGGTCTGGAGTCGATGTTGAGGACTCCCAGGGTAAATCCCTCCTGACTGTATACCACTGTGCCGCCACCTCTGCTGGGTCTGTCCTGCTGGTGGGACAGGACATACCCAGGGATGGTGATGGCGATGGCAGTGTCTGAGACATTGTCTGTCAGGTATGATTCCGTGAGTATGATCATGTCAGGCTGTTGCTTGACTAGTCTGTGGGTCAGCTCTCCCAACTTCGGCACAAGCCCCCAGATGATAGTAAGGAGGACTTTGCAGGGTCGACAGGGCTGGGTTTGCCTTTGTCATTTCCAGTGCTTAGGTCAGATCTGGGTGGTCTGTCCGGTTATATTCAGTTTTATTGACTTCATAGCGGTTTGATACAACTGAGTGACTTGGTAGGCCATTTCAGAGGGCATGTAAGAGTCAACCACATTGCTGTGGGTCTGGAGTCACATGTAGGCCAGACCAGGTAAGGACAGCAGATTTCCTTCCCTAAAGGACATTAGTGAACCAGATGGGTTTTTACAACAATCGACAATGGTTTCATGGCCATCATTAGACTAGTTTTTAATTCCAGATTTATTAATTGAATTCAAATTCCACCTTCTGCTGTCGTGGAATTTGAACCCATGTCCCCAGAGCAATACCCTGGGTCTCTGGGTTACTAGTCACCACCTCCCCTTGTGGGACTCACTATGACAGTTACAGAAATGCCTGTTTGTCCCCCTAACTATGGAATTTCCTATGATGTTTGCATTTCTACTCTTTGCTTTTCCCTCCTGTGCCATGGTCTTGGATTGCACTCCTTCAAGGTGTCGTCACTCCCATCAGTCTCCAAAGCAGAGTACCTGTTTGAGAATGGCACACACCCAAAAGATGCCTGCGTCTCCTGCCTCTTCCTACTCTTCTGCCTCCACCCATCTACTGCCCTCAACTCCCACTGCCTGTGGGGTGCCCACCTCTTGGAACATACAATCCAAGAAACTCTCATCCTCCCTGATGCTCCGCAGTGACTGCAGTTGCCCCTCAAGCTCATAAATCCTGAGCTCGAGCTCGAGGTGCTGGAGACACTTCCTACATGTGATCACCCAAGCCATGTAAAGTGGCTTGAAGTTTCCACATAGCACGGGAATTACAAGCAACAGGTCTCTGCTGCCCTTCCATGATCTAAGAAAAAAACTCTATACTCCCTCTTTTAGAATTTAGTTACTACCTTGTTTAAACAATTAATTTTAATTCATAGCTCTAACCTGCTCTAGTGCTAATACACTTATTAGTTCACTTATTTACCCTGATTTGAAATTTTATTAATCTAAGCTGTAAATTTAATAATGGTAGGAGGGTAGGTAACCAGAGGATGCAGATTGAAAGTAATTAGTAAAAGAACCTGAGATGAGATGAGTTTTTTTTTTGTTTTACACACTGAGTTGTGATTTGGAATGCACAGCTTGAAAGGGTGAATAAGCAGACTCGACAGTAATTTTTAAAAGGAAATTGTCTATATGAATAGGGAGCAAACAGGGTCAGGGGGAAAGAGCTGGGGGATGTGGAATTAGTGAATAGCTCTTTCAAAGAACTGACATGGGTAAAATGGACCAAATACCCTGATCTATAATGCCAACCCTACAGCTGGTCTCCATGTCTTCGGGTAACAGCTGTTTAGGTTGATCAGCTGTCTGGACTTGGACCAGGCAGGCTGGATCTGCAGGTGTCTGGCTTGTAATTTTCAGGAATGTTAACTGGCCGGCAAGAAAAGATATAGGTTTTAAACTCTCTTCTTGGAGAGGGGAAAAAGTGCTGCATGCTTACGTGGCAGACTCTTTATAAAACTGGTTCCTCTGGTTTCGGGCCAGTCAGCTACAACAATTTATATTGATATAGGGCTGTTAAGATGGTAAAACCACCCCAAGACACTCCACGGGGCGTTAGATAGAAATTGACATGAAACAAAATTTTTTTTAAAAAAGGATTTGATTTTTCGCACTGCAGCTGGATCACAGTTCGAACTCCTAGCACAGAGGCCTTTCCCTTCCTTCCCATTCTCTTGTACAAGTGCTTCCTCGCGAGGATGCAGTTCCCTGTAATTAAGTTTTCTATCATGGAAATAAAGATGTGGAGAGATATCAAACAGGCTGTCTTTGCCTGTTTTATGCCCCCCCTCACCCTTAGCAGAGCTGCCAAACTCTCAGCAGGAGTGGATAATCTGTTTTGCTTTTTTTCTCCTCTCCCTGGAGGTAATGCTGAGACAAGTTAGCCTCCTACCTTCCCCACAGAATGGGGATTTAATCTGGGGATTTGTGGTCAGGGTGGCTCAGCGATGCTGCCTTTTCCCATGAATTTTTGGGGAAGCTGTGCACAGGATTCTGTTGGATTCCTGGAACCTACTCTTGATCCCTAAATTGTCTCTTGGTGCAGGCACTCGATTGCAGGCAACTACTGCACTCAGTGATGGATGCAAACTGATGACTGTGTTGGAGACTCGGACCCTGAACAAAACAAGGTTGATGGGATGTGGTCTGCTTGGAGAAGACTGCGCTTTATGCTTAAAATTTACTGTAGTTCCTCTTGACTATTAGAGATAAGAAATTAAAATGCTGATGCAGGAAGTATGTGTTTAGTAGTTTAAAAAAAAATCAGCAGTCTGAGTATAAAGACCTCTTGTTTGCCTTCTGGTGTTTTGCAGGTAAGCACTGTGTGGTATAGCCGGTCTTGTGTTTGTATCCTGGTCTGTTGAAGTTAACTAGTCTCAGCCAGGCAGCAGTACAGATGCCGCAATTGCCATAGGCATTCCTGGGTTACAGGCAGGGGGGGGGCTCGACCAGAATCACTGATTCATTAATTCCTGCTGCAGATGAATGTATGTGGATACTTGAGGATGGGATCTGTCTCCTCTACAGTTGAAGATCTTGTTGCCTTTCCTGGTCTGGGCCCCACATAATATGAATTGGTGCTTGGCCAAGGTACCCGAGTGTGGGTGATGCCACTGAAGCAAGTTGGTCAATGGGTAGTACTCTTACCTCTGAGTCAGGCTCACTCCAGAGACTTGAGCATATGATCTAAGCTGGCACTCACAGTGCAGTACTGAGGGAGGGCTGCACTGCCGACAGTGACATCTGTTGAATGAGACATTAAAAAGTCTGCCCTCTCAGGAGGACATAAAAGATCCCATGGTCCTACTTCAAAGAAGAGCAGGGAAGCTCTCCCTGTTGTTCCAGCCAATATTTATCATTCAATCAACATGGCTTAAATTATCTGGTTATTATCTTATCACTGTTTGTTTGTGGGAGCTTGCTGTGCTATCAATCTCTATTTTTTTTTCAGTTGATTTTGCATTCCCCCCCCCCCCCCCCCCCCCCCCCCATGCCTCCAGCTTTTTTGGGGAATAGAGTTCCAGATTTCCACAACCCTGTTTGTGACGAAGCGCTTCCTGACATCACCCCTGAATGGTCTAGTTCTAATTTTAAAGTTGTGGCCCCTTGTTCTGGATACTCCCACATACAAGCATGGAATGGTTACAGCAGAGAAGGAGGCTATTTGGCCCATTGTTTCTGTGCCGGCTCTCTCTGCAAGAGCAACTCAGCTAGTCCGATCATAATGTAAGGCCCTGTCTGCTCTCTCAAGAGAATGCGAAAGATCCAAGGCATCACCCTGAAGACGAACAGGGGAGCCATCCCTGACACACCGGCCAACACCTATTCCTCAACCAACACCACAAAAACAGACCATCAATTCACCACAGTGCAAATTGGCTGCTGCACCCACCCCTCCCACACCACAACAGCTACCACACCCCAAATGCACTTCATTGACTGCAAAGCACCCTCCAACATCCTGAACTGAGGAAATAATTTCTCTCTATCTACCCTATCTATCCTTTGTTATCTTAAAGCACCTCAGTTAGATCACCCCTTAATTTTCTACGCATGAAGGAATTTAAGCCTTGACTATCTAATGTGTCCTCGTAATTTAACCCCTTTAGCCTCCAAGTTGCCCAGATTGGTTCCCAGACTGAGACCGGGAAGTATGGCGCACACTATAGCAATGAAACTGGAACCTTCCTGGCCTAGATGACTAAGACGATGACTTCTGATTCATTGGATTATTTTAAATAGGGGTCATTTGATTACTGAAGCTGCTTTTTATTCTGTTGCCTGCTTGATGTCAACAGTGACTAAAGTTTGTTTTAAAAAAAAAACTTGCCAAAATCCACAAGATCATCTGTGATGTGAGTTGGATTATGTCACGAGGCAGCACCATCTCTCTGGGTTGAGATGACCCTGATATAATTGCATGTCATTTGACCTCCTCTTGATCCCTCTGTGCAGCTGACTGACTGACTTGTATTTCACACTCCAAACGCTCTGTACTACATTGCCTTTATACATTGACCTATGGAACATACTGGGTGGAGTGCTGATCTTGCCATGTGCGCAGTAGGGAACCATTCAATGTGAAAAGAGCAGAAAACATTCAAGCTGTCTGGTTTGGGCAGGATGGATGATGTAATGGAGAAGTAGCAATCATTTACCAACAACAACTTAGCAAAACATCCCAAGGCTTAACAAGTGCGGTATTAATGAAAACATTTTTGGCACTGAGCCACATGAGATATAAGGACAGGGCTTGGGCAAAGACTCAGATTTTAAGGAGTGTCTTAAAGGAGGAAAGATGGGAAGAATATCGATCGGTACAGAGGAACTGCACACCTTGTTTACAAAGCTTGCTAATGGCTCCTATGGGGCAGGCGATCTTTGCTGCAGCAGCTGTTCCTGCACTTTGACCCCTTGCATTTAATTATGGACACGGGTGTTAATAGGACTCGTACTTTTCGAAACCCAGACCATGTGGTCAGTAAAGTCCATTGGAAGAACTCTGTTTCTCGCTAACCTACATCAGCTCCCAGTCCCCTACCACCTTGATTTTTTTAAAATTCTCTTCGTGTTCAAATCCATTCATGGCCTTGCCCCTTCCTATCTCTGTAAGCTCATCCAATTCTGCCCTTTTGTACATCTCTGATTTTCAGCGCTCAACCACTAGCAGCTGTGCCTTCAGCCATCAAGGCCCGAAGTTGTTGAATTCCCTTCCTAAACCTCTCCACCTCTCTACCTCACTCTCCTCCTTTAAAACACTTCTTAAACCTACCACTTCAACCAAGCTTTTGGTCACTTGTCCTAACTCTTCCTTATGAGACTTTGTGTCAGATATTGTTTGGTAACACTCCTGTGAAATATCTTGAGACGTTTGCTACATTGAACATAGGAGCAGGAGTAGGCCATTCAGTCCATCGATGCTGCCCTGCCATTCAATATGATCATGGCTGATCATCCACTTCAATGCCTTTTTCCCACACTATCCTCATATCCCCTTATGTCATTTGTATTTAGAAATCTGTCAATCTCTGCTTTAAACATACTCAGTGACTGAGCTTCCACAACCCTCTGGAATAGAGAATTCCAAAGATTCATAACCCTCTGAATAAAGACATTTCTCCTCATCTCTGTCCTAAATGGCTTCCCCCTTCGTTTGAAATTGTGACTCCTGGTCCCAGACTCCCCAACCAGGGGAAACATCTCACCTGCATCTACCCTGTCTATCCCTTTAAGTATTTTGTAGATTTCAATGAGATCACCTCTCATTCTTCGAAACTCTAGAGAATACAGGCCCAGTTTCCCCAATGTCTCTTCATAGGACAGTCCCACCATCTCGGGAACAAGTCTGCTGAAGCTTCATTGTACTTCCTATATTGCAATAATGTCCTCCCTGAGGTAAGGGGACCAAAACTGCACACAGTAGTCCAAGTGCGGTCTAACCAAGGTTCTATACCATTGAAGCAAGACTTCACTACTGCTGTACTCAAATCCTCTTGCAATAAAGGCTAACATACCATTAGCCTTCCTAATTGCTTGCTGCACCTGCATGTTAGCTTTCAGTGACTTATTGACAAGGCCACCCAGGTCCCTTTGTACATCTACACTTTCTAATCTCTTACCATTTAAGAAATACACTGCACATCTATTCCTCCTACCAGAGTGGATAACCTCACATTTTTCTACATTATATTCCATCTGCCACATTCTTGCCAACTCAAAGTCTGTCCAAATCCCCTTGAGGCTGCTTTGCTGAGAGACATCTTCCTCACAACACACATTCCCACCTAGTTTTGTGTCATCCGCGAACTTGAAAATATTACATTCGGTCTCCACGTCCAAATCATTGATATATATTGTGAACATCTGATGCTAACTTGTGGCACTTTACTGATATAAGAAGGGAGTGGGAGATGGATTCTGGGTTCTGCTTTCCTCCCTGTTGGTGCACTGAAAAATGTTTGTTTGGGTTTTTTTTAGTAACTACATTCAGTAATTTGTGGGCTTAAATGATTTTCAAAAGGTTTCCTGTCATGAAATTGACAATAATTAGGAACCCATCTTGGGCCTGTGGTGCACGGCCGTGTATCTTGTGTTTATTTTTGAAATTGGCCACTCTATAATTTGATATTTTGCCCACATGCAACATTGTTTTGTTTTCCTTTTTGGATTCTTCATTCATGCTCGGTAGAGCAGCCTAACATTGTGCTGGCTGTTACTTGGGTCATTTTGTGTATCACCTCAGCGATTAGCCCCCTCAGAATATCGAGACTTGAGCACAGGCTGACACTCCAGTGCAGTACTGAAGGAGTGTGATAACGGTCAGAGGTTCCATCTTTCAGATTTGATAAACTGAGGCCCTGTCTGCCCTGTTAGGTGGACAGTGGCGGCGCAGTGGTTAGCACCGCAGCCTCACAGCTCCAGGGACCCGGGTTCGATTCTGGGTACTGCCTGTGTGGAGTTTGCAAGTTCTCCCTGTGTCTGCGTGGATTTCCTCCGGGTGCTCCGGTTTCCTCCCACATCCAAAGACCTGCAGGTAATGGGTAAATTGGCTGTTGTAAATTGCCCCTAGTGTTGGGAGGTGATAGGGAATATGGGATTACTGTAGGGTTAGTATAAATGGGTGGTTGTTGATCGGCACAGACTCAGTGGGCCGAAGGGCCTGTTTCAGTGCTGTATCTCTAAATAAAATAAATAAACAATTCCATGGCACTATTAGAAGAACAGCAGGCGAGTTCTCCCTCGTGCTCTGGCCGATGTTTATCCCTTATCGAGCAATGCTGCACCAGCTTACCTGGTCACTATCTCATTGCTGTTTGTGGGAGCTTGTGTGCAAATTGGCAGTTCCTACATTACAACATTGACTACCCTTCAAAGCTACTTCATTGGCTGTAAAGTGCTTTGGGACATCCCGAGGTTGTGAAAGACGCTATATAAATGGAAGTCTTTTTTTTTTCTGTTCTTATTTGACCATGTAATATTCTTTGGAGGAATGTTGGTGCTTGTAATTCAACCCCTGTTCTTGGTCCCTGACCTGGAGATTTCTGCTGGGTGGGCCTGAAGAAGTGAAAACCTTATTGACATTGAGATCTGTTTATTGGAGTCCAGGGTCAATAATTGATTCGGTGAATGCAGATTAATGAAGTTTTCCCCCCATTTTTATTCAAGTAGTTCAAGGCAATAGTTTATTTTTCTTTTAGCCTGCATCAGCCTGGTAACCTGTGTCGGAAATGGGGGAAGCAAAGAGAGAGTGATGAGGAGTCAGCCAGCTGGTATAAGGGCTTGGAGTGAGTTTGAATTGGTGTCTAGAGTATGATCTTTCCTTCAAGTAGCCAGGAGTTATGCTGTTGATGATTTGGGGATTTTCCTGGATACCTGCACTAAATTCCTTTCATCCATCACCCCTGTACTCAATTACTTAAATTGGCAACCAGTTAAGCAACATTTTTAAAAAAAAAAAATTCCCATCCTTGTTTTCAAATCCCTTCATAGCCTCGCCTCTCCCTATCTTTGTAATGTCCTCCAGCCCCACAACCCTCTATTATTTGCACTCCTCTAATTCTGGCCTCTTGCGCATTTTTGATTTTAATTGCGGCACCATTGGTGTCTGTGCCTTCAGTTGCCAAGGTCCTAAGCTCTGGAATTCCCTTCCCAAAACTTCTCTGTCTCTACTTCCCTTTCCTCCTTTTAAGACACTAGGTGAAACCTACCTCTTTGACCATGTTTTTGTTCATCTGCTGCAAAAATCTCCTTATAAGAACTAAGAAATAGGAGCAGGAGTAGACCATGCCGCCCCTCGAGCCTGGTCCATCATTCAATATGATGATGGTTGATCTGCCTCAAATCCACTTTCCTGCCCTCTCCCCATATCCCTATATTTCCACTTAGTGCCAAAAAAGTCTATCTCAGCCTTGAATATAATCAATGATGGAGCATCCACAACCTTCTGGGGTAAAGAATTCCAAAGATTCACAACCTTCTGAGTGAAGAAATTTCTCCTCATCTCAGTCCTAAATGATCAGCCCCTTATCCTGAGACTGTGCCCCCATGTTCTAGATTCCCCAGCTAGGGGAAACAGCTTCTCAGTGTCTACCCTGTCAAGGTGTTTCAGTGCAGACACGAGACCATCATAAGTTTGGGTTGGGGTAGGGTGAAGGGGTTGGGCATTTGAGGGACTTATTTTCATGAGAGCCAGGAAGGTGAAGGGATGACATGTGAGAGGTCTTAGAGTTATGATGGCTACAACTTTGAGAGCTTATTTCATCAGTTTGCAATGTGGTAACTAGGCTACAAACTTAAGATAATTACAAAATGGCTTCAAATTAGAAGAAAATTCATTTACACTGAGGACGGTTATGATGTTGAAGATTCTGTCGCAAATTGGTTGAAGATGCATCTATAAAAGGGAATTAGGTAGTTGCTTGATAAAGATGAATATTAAAGGGTACAGGGAATGGCATTAGACTAGTTATCATATGGATTTTGAAACGGTTTTGTATTGTCACGAAGCTTCAGTGGTATAATTTGGGTGTCAAGGCATGAATTGACTCTCCAGTGGAATGAGACGCTCTCTTCCAGGAGTGTTTTCCCCCTCTGCAGTATCGGGTTAGATCGGAGTCTGATTTGAGCTTGGTTCATTTTTCATCACTGCTTCACTGGAATGTAATTGACACCAAGCCAAAGAAGGAGCTATTAAGAATGCAAACTTCATTGAATTGGCAGCAATAAACTAGCTTAGCGATCCATCACCAAATCTGCCTGTACCATATCAAGCTCCAGCAACCCTCGTTCTCCTTTGCCAATGCCACCATCCAGTATTCGAGCATCATCCTGGAAAGCAGAGATCACCCTGGATCCTTTCCCCATTACCAACCATCCTCACCTTCACTATAAACGCAAGAAGCTCATGGCTTTCTTTGTCACCAAGTTATGGACCAACTGTTCACCTGTCTGCCTTTATCATCAAGCTAAGCCTACTGTATTGTAAACCAGCCCTAAGCTCATCTCATCCCTGTGACCAATTGCCTGCTACCTCAACCCATTCCTACGAAACTGGTGACCACCCAATTTCCCTTTCCCGCCCCTATGTTATCCTTGTAAATTGTTCCCTCTCCTCAGGCATTATCCCATCCACCCTTTCAAAGCCACTGTATTCATCCTCCACCAGCCTCTCTCGCCTTACTGCTAGCATGTCACCTTCAACCTCCTTTTCCTTTACAACTCCTTGAACCTCTAGCTTTCTAGCCAAAACCTCACCAATGGAGAAAAACAAGAAGCTTACTCTGCCTCCATAATATAGCTATCCCTTTCTTAGGCAATCTGCTGCTGAATCCTCATTCATGCCTGTAACTTCCAGATTCAACTATTCCAATGCTTTTCTCTCCAGTCCCCCTCCCTTCACTGGCTTCGGCTGGCTATATTATACCTAGTCTTACTCAGCCAATACCCCTGTCATGGCTGAACACCTATCTCTGCCCCTGCCGCAGCTTATCTGCTGCTGAATCCCTTCCTTATCCATGCCTCTGTTACCTCTAGAATGGACTATTCCAATGTTCTCCTGACCGTCGTCCCATCTATCACCTTCTGTAACCTTCTGCTTGTATCCTAATCCCCATTAACCTAGCAACACTGTGCTCACCAGCTGACATTGGCTCCCAGTCCAGAATGCCTCAGAATTAAACATCTCATCTTTGTGTTTAAATCTCTTGACGATCTTGCCTCTCCGTATTTCTGCAATCCCCTCGAGCACTACAACATCTCCCCCTTTTTCCCCCCCCACCCTGTACCGCCCCCCCCCCCCCCCTCCAAAACTCCCTGTACCTTCAACTTTGGCCTCTTGTGAAGCTCCCTTCCCTTCCCACTCTCATTCCCACCATTGGTGGCTGTGTCTAGACGTGCTCTGGAATTCAACCTTTCCCCTCTCCTCCCACTGTCCAAGATCCTTAAAAACTTATTTAATTTTTTGGTCACCTCTCCTAATATCTCCTGCTTTTTTACTTGGCACCTATTTGTTCCTTCAGCCTTAGTGAAGCACCTTGGGCACCAATATGAATTCAAACTGACTGTTTCAGCTCAGGCTTTAGAAAGGGTTGTTATTGTTGTCCTCAGATGAGGCATCGTACTAAGTAAAATACTTCAGAACTCTCCGGAGAAGGGAGAGAGAGAGATTTTGGATCCATAATTGGTTGCAGCTAAGAATGGGTATAACGAGGGTACTATTCAGTGATGGTCTTGGTGGGCACTTCACACAAGTCAGTGGCACTGGAGAGCTTACATTAGTGCAGCAATGATGTAAGTAATGGGGTAATAAATGCAGTGAAAAAGGACATACCTGGGACATGCTGGAGTAGAAGTATTCGTGTTGACCTTGGCCTGTAAAAGAAAAACATACGTGTATTTATATAGCACCTTTCACAACTTCAGAGTGCCCTATGCATTTTACAGCCAATGAAACAGTTTTAAAGTGCAGTTCAATTAGTCTCACTCCCCCGCTCTTTCCCTATAGTCCTTTAATTTTTTTTTCAGCTCTCTTTTGTAAGTTACTAATTGAACCTGCTCCCGCCACCCTTTCAGGCAGTGCATTCCAGATCTTCTTCACTCGCTGTGTAAAATTATTTTACCTCATTTCTCTGACTGTTTCTTTTGTCAATTATGTTATATTTTTGACCTCTGGTTACTGACCCTTCTGGCATTAGAAACAGTCAATTTTGAACACATCTGTTAAATCTCCCTTTAACCTTCTCTGCTCGAAGAAGAACAATCCTGTTATAAGGTTTTTCTTTGTGTGGTGAAGACAGTTCTTTGAAGGTTAGGGTGTGAATGGGGGTCATCGGAACAGGAGTAGGCCATTCATCCCTGGAAGTCTGTCAGTATTTGCAGGCAGAAGATAATGAGCTAAGTTTGAAAACTGCTGACCTAAGTAAGCCAGGGCTGGTGGTTGACATTGGTAGCCCACAGTGACCCCATCGCTCCACCACTGGTGGCTGTGCCTTCAGCTGCCTGGGCCCTAAGCTCTGGAATTTCCTACATACCCCCCACCCTGTGGGTGCCTCTCTGCGTGTGTCTCTTCTCTAAAACACTCCTTAAACCCTACCTTTTTGGCCAAGCTGTTGACCACCTGTACTAATAATTCCTGATGAGGCTCAGTGTCAGACATTGTTTGATTACATTCCTATGAAGCACCTTGGTGTGTTTTGCTATGTTAGAGGTGCTGTATCAATGCCAGTTGTCGCTTCCAAGTGAGTTCACTTAAAAGAAAGACTTGCATTTATATAGTGCCTATTACAACACTTGGGCGTCCCAAAACTTTACATCCAATGAACTACTCTTTGGAAGTGTAGTTACTATTGTAATGTAGGAAATGTGGCAGCCAATTTGCATTCAGCAAGCTCCCCACAAAGAACAATGTGATAATGACCATATATTCTGTTTTTTGTGATGTTGATTTGAGGAATAAATATTGGGCAGGATACCAAAGATAACTCATCTGTTCTTCAAAATATTGCCATGTCCACCTGAGAGCAGATGAGGTCTCAGTTGAGCATCTCAGCTGAAAGATGGCACCTCCAACAGTGCAGCACTCCCTTAATACAGCACTGGAATGTCAGCCTAGATTTGTGTGCTTAAGTCCTGGAGTGGGACTTGAACCCAGGACCTTCTGACTTGGAGGCGAGAGTGCTAGCAACTGAGCCATGGCTGACACCAGAAGCAATCTGTATTACTTATTCATGGGTTAACTAGTGAATTTATACACACTACTGAGTCAGCGGCGCTTGAGATAGCTTGGCCGTGTGAGCCACATGGAAGATGGCAGGATCCCCAAAGACGCATTGTACAGCGAGCTCGCCACTGGTATCAGACCCACCGGCCGTCCATGTCTCCGCTTTAAAGACGTCTGCAAACGCGACATGAAGTCCTGTGACATTGATCACAAGTCGTGGGAGTCAGTTGCCAGCGTTCGCCAGAGCTGGCGGGCAGCCATAAAGACAGGGCTAAATTGTGGCGAGTCGAAGAGACTTAGTAGTTGGCAGGAAAAAAGACAGAGGCGCAAGGGGAGAGCCAACTGTGTAACAGCCCCGACAAACAAATTTTTCTGCAGCACCCGTGGAAGAGCCTGTCACTCTAGAATTGGCCTTTACAGCCACTCCAGGCGCTGCTCCACACGCCACTGACCACCCCCAGGCGCTTACCCATTGTCTCTCGAGATAAGGAGGCCAAAGAAGAAGAAGAACTAGTGAATTGTTGACAGTGGCAAAGTTTCAAAGTCCGTTTTGCACAGTTCTCAGTGTGGTTCAGACTTGTTCCAATTCCTTCCTCAGCCAACCAGACACAAGAAAATAATTAGCAACGGCAAAACTAAACAGCCACAAATGCAGTGAAAGGAATGCGGATAATCTGATGTCTTCCTATTTGGGACGACCAGGTCTTAAGTACAGGGTGGGGGTGGACGATGGCTATTTCTTGCTCACTGTTTTGCATTATGTGGCTTTTACACAAACCTGGAGTTTCTCCAAGTTTTTCTGTATCAGTTGGCTATCACTGTTACATCTGTTCGCTGCTGGCCCTGTGGTTCATGTATTTCCTGATTTGAACCACACTGACCTGAAGGCCACAGGCTCAATTCCTGAGCTGACTGATCTTAGACAGTGCTATTGATGGGATCGGGCTGGGGGTGATGGGGGTGTCCGGGGTTTGGGGGGAGGTTGTTGGGGGGGGAGGTGGTGTGGGGTGTGGAAGGTGGTGGTGGTTTGTGTTGGTTACAAGTTGCTTCAACATTCTTGGACGGTTGTGAGCCGATCAGCCAATATTACTCTTCCTGATTAATACCTGCTGTAAAAGTGAATGCCTGTGGGGATTGGCAGAAGCCAGGTGGAAACGTTTTGGGCTCAAACTTACCTTTTTCCTCCCAAGTGTGCTATACTTGCGACCTGCCATATCTCAAATTACTCCTGCTGTAAGATCGATTTCTTCGAGAAATTTGATGAAATTTGCATTTGAATAAATCAATACTAACTGCTTCCACCTCTCCTGAGAGAGCTTGTTCCATAGATTGACCACTTGTTCACTCTCTCTGAGCTTAGTTGAAAGCACTAAAGTTAACTTAGTCATTCGTACACAATATTTTTGGGTGGTCATTAAAATTGAATAGCCTTTATGCCCTCAAAAGTGTGGCACATATTTTTTTGGTGAATTTTAGTGGTAAGAGTGTTTAATCCAACGCATTCCAATTCCGAGAATGTAGATGTTTACAGCACGGGAAGAGCCCATTTGGCTCATCGTGCCTGAGCTGGTTCCTTAAAAGAGCTATCCAATTATTCCCCCACCCCCCTGCTGCCCTTTCCCCATCGCCTACACTGCATTTTTCTTTTTCCCACTACATAGTAACTTTCAAAGGAAAATGTATATCACTAATAAATGCAGTAGGTTATTGAGGAGCGATTTCTTTACTCAGAGTGGTTAGAATGTGGAAATTGATACCATCAGGGGGACTGGTTGAGGTGATTAGCACAGGTGCATTCAAGGGGAATCTAGATAAGTACATGAGGGACATGAAATCGTGTGACATTGATCACAAGTCGTGGGAGTCAGTTGCCAGCATTCGCCAGAGCTGGCGGGCAGCCATAAAGACAGGGCTAAATTGTGGCGAGTCGAAGAGACTTAGTAGTTGGCAGGAAAAAAGACAGAGGCGCAAGGGGAGAGCCAACTGTGCAACAGCCCCAACAAACAAATTTCTCTGCAGCACCTGTGGAAGAGCCTGTCACTCCAGAATTGGCCTTTATAGCCACTCCAGGCGCTGCTTCACAAACCACTGACCACCTCCAGGCGCGTATCCATTGTCTCTCGAGATAAGGAGGCCCAAAAGAAAAAGAAGAAAGAAAGAACATGAGGGAGAAAAGAATCGAAGGATATCCGGAAGGTGAGATGAAGTAGGATAGGAGGAACTCGTGGGCGGCATAAATAACAGCATGGATCAGTTGGGCTGAATGACCTGATTCTGTGCTGTAAGATTCTATGTAACTCAGTGGAATCTGCTTCCACCACCCTTTTTAAAGCCGTGTATTCCAGATTATCCTAATTCACTGTGTTAAAACATTTCTCCTCATCTCCCCTCTGGTTCTTCTGCCAATACCTTTTAAATATGTGTTCACTGGTTATTGATCCTTCTGGATGCAGTATGAAGTTATCCCAGTTCAGGTGTGGCATAGCCAGATGCCTTGCGAGGTTCCCTCTGAAATGAGCCTGAACCCAGCCTTGGAAGAGTGCTATTTGCTTACCACTTCCCCTTTTCTATGCTGTGTATCCTTCTGGCCCCCTTGGTAGTGGCAAAATCTGGCTGTCGTGGACTTGATGGGCTGAATAGCCTCCTACTGTGCTGTTATGACTCTGACATTCTTAAAAATATATTTTAAGAAGTTTGGTTCAAATTATTCCCATCTTCCCTCGTTACCAGTTTGTGTCCAATTGATTGAGCTCCTCGAGTCCAGGGCCCAGAGAGACCAGGAGCGCCTCCCCTAATTTCAGAGCTCCAGAGTCAGCAGAAAGGGGAGGCCTACAGTGCATCGATGTGAGCAGGTCCAAGAGTGCATCAGCCCACTGTGACGGTGCTCCGAGATTTAAACAAAACAATAGTGCAAATGCTGAAAATCTGAAATGATGAAAATGCTAGAAAAGCACAGCAGGCCTGTGAGCATCTGAAAAGAAAAGATGCGCTAAAGTTGTTGGTAAACCCTCCATCAAAGTGAAATGTCCCTAAGAAAGGGACTACACCCAAAATACTATCCATCATTATTGGTGCTGACTGACCTGCTGTGTATTTTCAGAATTTATATTCATAGTCATTTACGGCACAGGAGGCCATTCAGCGCATTGAGTCCATGCTGCCTCTCCACAGAGCTTTGCAGTCAGTCCCACTCCTCGACCCCGTGGCCCTGCAAGTCTATTTCTCTCAGGTGGCCATCCTCTTGGAGTCATTGTCTCCACTTCCACTGCCCTTACGGGCAGCGAGTTCCAGGGCATTACCATGCGCTGCGTTTATAAAAAAAAAAAAGTGCTTCCTCATATTTCCCCCTACATATTTTTCCCAAAACTTTCAACCTGTGTCCCCTGGTCCTTGTACCATTTGCTAATGGGAACAAATTGAGTTTCAGTTTAAATTAACTTACCTTTTGTTTCGGCGGACACGGGGACTGCTGGGTAAGTAAACCTATATATTCGGGCAGTGGCTAAACCCGAAACACTACACGTGTAGTGTCTCCCACCCATCCTCCTCCTCCTAACCAAAAAAAAAAGGACTCTTGTGTGGAGGGTTTGGTAAGGTAAGGTTTTCCTTTTTTTAAAAATCTCTGTTGTCAGTTTAGTGCGGAGGGGATGGAAGCTAGGGCAGTTGCATGCTCCTCTTGCAGGATGTGGGAGGTGAGGGTCACCACTTGTGTCCCTGCTGACTTCACCTGTGAGAAGAGCACCCAACTCCAGCTTCTCACAGACCGCGTTAGGGAACTGGAGCTGGATGAACTTCAGATCATTCAGGATGCTGAGGGGGTGATAGCGAGCAGTTATAGGGAAGTAGTGACACCTAAGTTACAGGATAAAGGTAGCTGGGTGACCGTCAGGGGAGGGAAAGGGAATAGGCGCACAGTACAGGGATCCCCTGTGGCCGTTCCCCTCAATAATACGTATACCGTTTTGGATACGGTTGGGGGGGATGACCTACCAGAGGAAAGCCACAGTGGCCAGGTCTCTGGCACTGAGCTTGGCTCAGTGGCTCAGAAGGGAAGGGGGGAGAATAGGATGGTGATAAGAGATTAAATGGTTAGAGGAACAGACAGGAGATTCTGTGGTCGAGAACGAGACTCCCGGATGGTATGTTGCCTCCCGGGTGCCAGGGTCAGGGATGTCTCGGCTCGAGTCGACAGGATTCATAAGGGGGAAGGGGAGCAGCCAGAGGTCGTGGTATATATCGGTACCAATGACATAGCTAGGAAAAGGGATGAGGACCTGAAAAGCAAATATAGGGAGTTAGGTTGGAAGCTGAAAGGCAGGAAGAGCAGAGTAGTAATCTCAGGATTGTTACCGGTGCCACGTGCTAGTGAGACTAGAAACAGGGAGCGAGTACAGCTGAACACGTGGCTACAGAACTGGTGTAGGAGGGAGGGATTCAGATAAGTGGATCATTTGGATACCTTCTGGGGAAGGTGGGACCTGTACAAGAAGAACGGGTTGCATCTGAACTGGAGGGGCACCAATATCCTGGGTGGGAGGTTTGCTAGAGCTCTTCGGGAGGGTTTAAACTAGTTTGGCAGGGGGATGGGAACCGGAGCTACGGATCAGTGGATGGGGTAGCTGTTGAACAGGCAGATACCGAGTGCAGAGAGTCTGTGAGGAAGGTTAGACAGTTGACAGGGCAAAGGTGCAGCCAGTATGATGGGTTGAAGTGTGTCTATTTTAACGCAAGAAGTGTCAGGAATAAGGGTGATGAACTTAGAGCATGGATCAGTACTTGGAGCTACGATGTTGTGGCCATTACGGAGACTTGGATATCACAGGGGCAGGAATGGATGTTGGATGTTCCGGGGTTTAGATGTTTCAAAAGGAATAGGGAGGGAGGTAAAAGAGGTGGGGGAGTGGCATTGCTAATCAGGGATAGTATCACAGCTGCAGAAAGGGAGGTCATCGAGGAGGGTTTGTCTACTGAGTCATTATGGGTGGAAGTCAGAAACAGGAAAGGAGCAGTCACTTTATTGGGAGTTTTCTATAGACCCCCCAATAGTAACAGAGACATGGAGGAACAGATTGGGAGGCAGATTTTGGAAAGGTGCAGAAGTAACCGGGTTGTTCTCATGGGTGACTTCAACTTCCCTAATATTGATTGGAACCTCCTTAGTGCAAATAGTTTGGATGGAGCAGTTTTTGTCAGTTGTGTCCAGGAAGGTTTCCTGACTCAATATGTAGATAGCCTCCCCTCTAGTCGGCCTATGTTGGATTTGGTGCTTGGCAACGAACCAGGCCAGGTGGCAGATCTCTTGGTGGGAGAGCATTTCAGTGATAGTGATCACAACTCCCTGACCTTTACTATAGTCATGGAGGGGGACAGGAGCAGACGGGATGGGAAAATATTTAATTGGGGGAGGGGGAATTACAATGCTATTAGGCAGGAACTGGGGAGCATAAATTGGGAACAGATGTTCTCGGAAATGCACGACAGAAATGTGGAGGTTGTTTAGGGAGCTCTTGCTGCGACTGCTGGATAGGTTTGTCCCGATGAGGCAAGGAAGGGATGGTAGGGTGAAGCAACCTTGGATGACGAGATGTGAAACAGCTAGTCAAGAGGAAGAAGGAAGCTTGCTTAAGGTTGAGGAAGCAAGTATCAGACAGGGCTCCAGAGGGTTACAAGGTAGCCAGGAAGGAACTGAAGAATGGACTTAGGAGAGCTAGAAGGGGACATGAAAAAGTCTTGGCGGGTAGGATTAAGGAAAATCCCAAGGCGTTCTACACTTATGTGAGGAACAAGAGGATGGCCAGAGTGAGGGTAGGGCCGATCAGGGATAGTGGAGGGAACTTGTGCCTGGAGTCGGAGGAGGTAGGGGAGATCCTAAATGAATACTTTGCTTCAGTATTCACTAGTGAGAGGGACCTGTTCGTTTGTGAGGACAGCGTGGAACAGGCTGATCTGCTCGAACAGGTTGAGGTTAAGAGGGAGGATGTGCTGGAAATTTTGATTGATATGAGGACAGATAAGTCCCTGGGGCCAGACTGGATATACCCAAGGATATTACGGGAAGCGAGGGAAGAGATTGCTGCTCCTTTGGCGATGATCTTTGCGTCTTCATTGTCCACTGGAGTAGTACCGGATGATTGGAGGGAGGCAAATGTTGTTCCCTTGTTCAAGAAAGGGAATAGGGATAACCCTGGGAATTATAGACCAGTCAGTCTTACATCGGTAGTGGGCAAATTATTGGAGAGGATTCTGAGAGACAGGATTTATGATTTTTTGGAAAAGCATGGTTTGATTAGAGACAGTCAGCATGGCTTTGTGAGGGGCAGGTCATGCCTCACAAGCCTTATTGAATTCTTTGAAGATGTGACAAAACACATTGATGAGGGAAGAGCAGTGGATGTGGAGGAACAGAGGGATCTTGGGGTCCATGTCCATAGATCGCTCAAAGTTGCCATCCAAGTTGATAGGGTTGTTAAGAAGGCGTATGGTGTGTTGGCTTTCATTAACAGGGGGATTGAGTTTAAGAGCCGCGAGGTTATGCTGCAGCTCTAGAAGGCCCTGGTTCGACCACACTTGGAATATTGTGTTCAGTTCTGGTCGCCTCATTATAGGAAGGATGTGGAAGCTTTAGAGAGGGTGCAGAGGAGATTTACCAGGATGCTGCCTGAACTGGAGGGCATGTCCTACGAAGAAAGATTGAGGGAGCTAGGGCTTTTCTCATTGGAGCGAAGAAGGATGAGGGGTGACTTGATAGAGGGGTACAAGATGATGAGAGGCATAGATAGAGTGGATAGCCAGAGACTTTTTCCCAGGGTGGAAAGGGCTATCACCAGGGGGCATAATTTTAAGGTGATTGGAGGAAGGTTTCAGGGAGATGTCAGAGGTAGGTTCTTTACACAGAGTGGTGGGTGCGTGGAATGCGCTGCCAGCGGTGGTAGTAGAAGCAGATACATTAGGGACATTTAAGCGACTCTTGGATAGGTACATGGATGATAGTAGAATGAAGGGTAGGTAGTTAGTTTGATCTTAGAGTAGGTTAAAGGTTCGGCACAACATCGTGGGCCGAAGGGCCTGTACTGTGCTGTACTGTTCTATGTTCTATGATTGTCCTTGTCTAACTTATCTATGCCTTTCATAATCGTGTACACTTGTATTAAATCTCCCCTCAATCTCCTTCCAAGGAGAACAAACTCAGCTTTTCCAACCTAACCTTGTAATTAAAATCCTCCATTCCTGGAACCATTCTGGTAAATCTCCTCTGCACCTTCTCAAGGACCCTCACATCCTTCCTGAAACGTGGTGACCAGAACTGGATGCAATACTCCAGCTGGTGCCTCAGCAGAGCTTTATAGAGGTTCAGCATAACTTCCCTGCTTTTGCACTCGATGCTTCTATTTGTGAAGCCCAAGATCCCATATGCTTTGCTAACCACTCTCTCACTATGTCCTGCCACCTTCAAAGATCAATGCACATGCACCCCCAGGTCCCTCTGTTCCTGCACATTCTTTAGAACTGTTGCATTAAGTACCTATTGTCTCTCCCTATTCCTTCTGTCAAAATGCATCGCCTCACATTTGTCAGTATTAAATTCCATCTGCCACTTGTCTGCCAGCCTATCTGTCCTGTTGCAGGAAGTTCATATCCTCACAAAATATTGCCATGGCACCTTTCACATCCATCTGAGAGAGCATATTGGATCTTGGTTTAACATCTCATCTGAAAGATGGCACCTTCCAATAGTGTAGCGCTCCCCAAGTACTGCACTGTAATGTTATCCTGGATTTTATTTGCTCAAGTCCTGGAGCGGGGCTTGAACCCATGATCCACTGACTCGAGGCTAGAGTGCTAATAACTGAGCTGTGATTATGTGGTGATTTTTATTGGTCATAACTTGGGATATTGAGTTGGATACTGGAATGCTGCAAATGGCCATGTGAGCCGCATGGAAGATGGCAGGATCCCCAAAGACACATTGTACAGCGAGCTCGCCACTGGTATCAGACCCACTGGCCGTCCATGTCTCCGTTATAAAGACGTCTGCAAACGCGACATGAAATCGTGTGACATTGATCACAAGTCGTGGGAGTCAGTTGCCAGCATTCGCCAGAGCTGGCGGGCAGCCATAAAGACAGGGCTAAATTGTGGCGAGTCGAAGAGACTTAGTAGTTGGCAGGAAAAAAGACAGAGGCGCAAGGGGAGAGCCAACTGTGCAACAGCCCCAACAAACAAATTTCTCTGCAGCACCTGTGGAAGAGCCTGTCACTCCAGAATTGGCCTTTATAGCCACTCCAGGCGCTGCTTCACAAACCACTGACCACCTCCAGGCGCGTATCCATTGTCTCTCGAGATAAGGAGGCCCAAAAGGTACTGGAATGCTGCAAATTCTTAAGTGGAAGCACACAGTCTGTGCATATATATGTTTTTAAAAAAAAAAATAAACTGTATTCTGTTTATGTGTCAGTTCCTCACCTCGCTTCAGATTGTTCAGTGATGAGATGTTAATTTCTGATTTCTGCGGTGAGTAACCCACCTCCTGTCTCTCCAAAGCCTGTCCACTATTTACAAGTTAGGAGTGTGATGGAATTATCTCCACCTGCCTGGATGGGTGCAGCTCCAACAACACACAAGCTCTACACCATCCAGGACAAAGCAGCCTTCTTGATTGGCACCCCATTCACCACCTTAAACATTTGCTCCCTCCACCACTGATGCACAGTGGCAGCAGTGTGTACCATTTACAAATTGCACTGCAGCAACTTGCCAAGGCTCCTTTGACAGCACCTTCCAAACCCATGACCTCTAGAAAGACGAGGGCAGCAGATGCAATTTTTTGATGGCACCTTATCCAAAGGAAGGACGATGTGCAAGAGCTGAGAATTGGAGCAACATAGAGTTCTCCGAGGGATGTAGGGCTGGAGGAGGTTACAGAGATGGGGAGGGATTTGAACATGAGGATGAGAATTTTAAATTTGACATGGTGTTAGACCGGGGAGCAATGTAGTTCAGCGAGAACGAGAGTAAATGGGACGAAGGTGCAGGTTAGGATACGGAGAGTAGAATTTAGGATGAGCTGAAGTTTATGGCGGGTGGAAGATGGGAGGCCGACCAAGAGAGCATTGGAATAGTGAAATCTGGAGAGAACAAAGTCTTTGGAGGTTTCAACAGCAGGTGGACTGAGGAATGGACGGAGACAGGCTATGTTAAAGAGACATCCTCCATTACCACACCCAAGTGGCCAAATGTATGCTGAGACGGAGTATTGACAGGATGGAGGGGGAGGGGGTAGAGGTGGCCTGATGGCGCAGCCCAAACTTGTCATCCTTTCCCATCCACATGTGCACTTTGCAGCAAGGTGGGTGGGAGGGGTGGGGGGGAGTCGCTGGATTATGATCAAGAGCAGGAACCCTGGCTGATCTTTAATTTCCTTACCTCTAGCTGGGATTGGCTGAAGAGAGAGACTGGGGGCCGTAACTGGGCCCTTCTGCACTTTTGTATGTTGGCTCGGTTGCACTTGACCTTTGCTGAACTACTGAGAAAGCCGTACTGAATTAATTTGAACAAAAATGGGTGAATGACTGGCAGGTCAGGGCTCCGAGAACTTGAGTTCTGGAGAACTGAGCTCTGGAATTCCCTCCCTAAGCCTCTGTCTCTCTACCTGTCCTAACTGCCTTATGTGGCTCTGTGCCAAATTTTGTTTGATAACATTTCTGCAAAGTGTCTTGGAACGTTTTACTACATTTCAGGTGCCGTATAAATGCATGTTGAAAGTAGAGAACTTTCACAGTTAGAAGCACTGTTTTAACAGACTTCTATTTTTCGCTTCCTCTCCCAAGATACAAATGCTTGTTTGAGTTTGATGCTTCCTTCTTCTCCTTCTTCTTTGGCCTCCTTATCTCGAGAGACAATGGATAAGCGCCTGGAGGTGGTCAGTGGTTTGTGAAGCAGCGCCTGGAGTGGCTATAAAGGCCAATTCTAGAGTGACAGGCTCTTCCACAGGTGCTGCAGAGAAATTTGTTTGTCGGGGCTGTTACACAGTTGGCTCTCCCCTTTCGCCTCTGTCTTTTTTCCTGCCAACTACTAAGTCTCTTCGACTCGCCACACTTCAGCCCCATCTTTATGGCTGCCCGCCAGCTCTGGCGAATGCTGGCAACTGACTCCCACGACTTGTAATCAATGTCACAGGATTTCATGTCGCGTTTGCAGACGTCTTTAAAGCGGAGACATGGACGGCTGGTGGGTCTGATACCAGTGGCGAGCTCGCTGTACAATGTGTCTTTGGGGATCCTGCCATCTTCCATGCGGCTCACATGGCCAAGCCATCTCGAGCGCCGCTGACTCAGTAGTGTGTATAAGCTGGGGATGTTGGCCGCCTCGAGGACTTCTGTGTTGGAGATGCGGTCCTGCCACCTGATGCCAAGTATTCTCCGGAGGCAGCGAAGATGGAATGAGTTGAGACGTCGATCTTGGCTGACATATGTTGTCCAGGCCTCGCTGCCATAGAGCAAGGTACTGAGGACACAGGCTTGATACACTCGGACTTTTGTGTTCTGTGTCAGTGCGCCATTTTCCCACACTCTCTTGGCCAGTCTGGACATAGCAGTGGAAGCCTTTCGCATGCGCTTGTTGATTTCTGCATCTAGAGACAGGTTACTGGTGATAGTTGAGCCTAGGTAGGTGAACTCTTGAACCACTTCCAGAGTGTGGTCGCCAATATTGATGGATGGAGCATTTCTGACGTCCTGCCCCATGATGTTCGTTTTCTTGAGGCTGATGGTTAGGCCAAATTCATTGCAGGCAGCCGCAAACCTGTCGATGAGACTCTGCAGGCACTCTTCAGTGTGAGATGTTAAAGCAGCATCGTCAGCAAAGAGGAGTTCCCTGATGAGGACTTTCCGTACTTTGGACTTCGCTCTTAGACGGGCAAGGTTGAACAACCTGCCCCCTGATCTTGTGCGGAGGAAAATTCCTTCTTCAGAGGACTTGAACGCATGTGAAAGCAGCAGGGAGAAGAAAATCCCAAAAAGTGTGGGTGCGAGAAAACAGCCCCGTTTCACGCCACTCAGGATAGGAAAGGGCTCTGATGAGCCACCATGTTGAATTGTGCCTTTCATATTGTCATGGAATGAGGTGATGATACTTAGTAGCTTTGGTGGGCATCCAATCTTTTCCAGTAGTCTGAAGAGACCACGTCTGCTGATGAGGTCAAAGGCTTTGGTGAGATCAATGAAAGCAATGTAGAGGGGCATCTGTTGTTCACGGCATTTCTCCTGTATCTGACGAAGGGAGAACAGCATGTCAACGGTCGATCTCTCTGCACGAAAGCCACACTGTGCCTCAGGGTCGACGCGCTCGGCCAGCTTCTGGAGCCTGTTTAGAGCGACTCGAGCAAAGACTTTCCCCACTATGCTGAGCAGGGAGATTCCACGGTAGTTGTTGCAGTCACCGCGGTCACCTTTTTGTTTTTATAGAGGGTGATGATATTGGCATCGCGCATGTCTTGGGGTACTGCTCCCTCGTCCCAGCACAGGTATAGCAGTTCATGTAGTGCTGAGAGTATAGCAGGCTTGGCACTCTTGATTATTTCAGGGGTAATGCTGTCCTTCCCAGGGTTTGATGCTTGCTAGCACTAAATTGGCAGTGTTGCTTGAGGCCTCAGCATGGTCAGTGTTGGAAATAGAAAAATGTCACACTGGGAAGGGAAATGAGTGGGATGGGGGTTTTTTGAGCTCTTTTGTGTGGAGCACTGGAGGTTGGCAATAACTAGGGCCTTACCAGTGTCGCCCGCCTTCCAAGAACAAAAAACATTAGGACTTCCTGCAAATGCTTGCCACCTCCGAATGTCTGTGTCAACTACCCAAAGGAATTACAGTGCTATGTTTGCAAAATAAAAAACCTGTTTTCTAAGCGTACAGAGACATAAGTTCAGATGAGGTGACGGGGATGCTGATAACCTTGGCAGGCCCCCAGGGGCTCCAGTTTGAAAGCCAACAGGTTCATAGAAAATACGTAAAAGCTACAACAGGGAAATGGGTCATTTTGGCCCAGTGAATCCGTGTGGGTGTTTATCCTCCGCATGAGCGACTAGTGCCAATCTCTTGCGCGCTCTGTTCCAAGCAGGCATGGGAGCTGGTGGGGAATTGCACTCCTGGTCCCGGGCACATGGGGCTCCCATTCCCAGCAGGAGAAGCAGGTGGGACTCCTGGTTCCAGCAGGGAATTCTAAGATTGGGCCTCAGACAGAATAGAGCACGTTTTATTCTGTTGCTAATCCGGGGGTCGTTTAATGTATTTATAATTTACACTTTATTGTTTGTGCCCCTTTAATAAGGAAACATCTGTTAACTTAACGTGACAATTGTCATCCGAATTGGCAATATTAAAGAGTTAGCTAACCTGAGAATCCTGGTTGCTCCAAAAATAGAAAATATTCTATTTCTCCCTCCCCCCAGCATGAAGGGCTTCTTTGACTCACAGATTATTTTTTTAAAAACATACATGGGTGGCACAGTGGCGCAGTGGTTTGCACCACAGCCTCACAGCTCCAGGGACCCGGGTTCGATTCTGGGTACTGCCTGTGCGGAGTTTGTAAGTTCACCCTGTGTCTGCTTGGGTTTTCGCCGGGCGCTCCGGTTTCCTCCCACATCCAAAAGACTTGCAGGTGATAGGTAAATTGGCTGTTGTAAATTGCCCCTCGGTGATAGGGAATATGGGATTAATGTAGGGTTAGTATAAAGGGGTGGTTGTTGGTCGGCACAGACTCGGTGGGCCGAAGGGCCTGTTTCAGTGCTGTATCTCTAAATAAAATTTAAAAAAAATAAAGAAAATAAAAATTAAATAAAAAATTCTGAATAAAATGGGGAAATCTTGGTGTTTAACTTGGTGTAGTAAAGGAGGGGGAGAAAGTATATTTTTAAATGGGACTTTTAAACTGTGCTGTTGCCACTGGATTCCCTAAAAATGAGTCTTGCCAGCAGCAGGTTTTTAGTAACTTGCATCTTACAACCAGCTGTGCCAGGCCTGCCTCTAGGGAAACCAGTGCCACCAGAGCAGCATAAAAGCACCTTGAGAGAAATGCAGGACGATAGCCTGGGTTCTTTCTAACAAGGCATTGAGTACTGAGGTGGAAGAACCTTGGCTTCTTCTGGCATAATGAGTCAAGACGGGCCGAATGGTCTTGCTCATCTTGTGAATTAGAAGATGCAACACTTGTGTTCACTGAGCACCTTTATTTGGGAGCCAAATACTACAGTAATTAAAGGCAATCGATCCCCTCCAGGTTCGATTCCATCTTTGTCTTGCTGGTGTTTGAGTCCTTTATTAGGCCTCAACACAACTGAGGTGTAAGTGAAAGAGCTCTGGAGCGTCCCCAGATACATCCCTTTGATACGGGGAGGGGCAGTTTGGACAGGCACGATCGCTGTATGCCTGCTCCTCTTTCTTCCACCAGAACTTACTGCTGAAGTTAAACAGGATGGAAGTCTTCACATGTCCAAGTTTACCCCCCCTCCCCCGCAACTCTGATGCTTCTAACTCGAGTGGTGGGAATGCTACCAATAAGTCCAAGGCTTACTCCAGCTATTAAATTATACCTGGAAAAAGTGAATACCTGGGGGTTATGGATAAGGAGTCTCCGCACCAGTTTGGGGATGGAGGGACTGTAGCAGAAATGATTGTACATAGTAGTTTCAATGGGCAGTGGGTGGATGCTTCTGGTTGCATTAACCTTTATCAGTGTGGTGTAGTGTGGCTTTATTTATATAACTTCTGGAAGAAGCCCCTTCTGGGTAAGAGAGCCGCTTTATATGTAATGTATAAGTCTTCCCTATATTAAATATGTATGTGAGATAGGTTTGGTGTGGGATCCTGATCTGATTGCAGCATCCCTTCAACTAGTAATTTTTTGACTCATTTTTCTCCATTCCCCTCCCCTCCCCTCAAAGCCATTAATTCCTTGTTACAGCTTTGGCCTGTCCTTCAGTATCTTTCCCAAGCGGTCATTCAAACAGGTCACTGGATAGATGAGAATCCTGCCCTGTCTTCCTTTCTCTGATCTTGAGGTGCTGAATCTCTGAACCTTGTTATTGGCAGCTGAGGCCTGTTAACACTGATGATCAGGAACTCTCGACCCACCTGCTCCTAGGGAATGTCCTTTTTTCTCCTACCAATTGACACACTCTTCACATCATGTCTTGTGCTTTGGAATCTCCTCTACCTTTAATTCCTTTCCTTCAACCTGTACTCACTCCCATCTCCCCCAGTTGTTTTCAAAGATGGGATTCTTGAGATTCTAAGTTGCTTTAACCTGTCCTGGAAGTATGAGAGGGAGATCTGTTCCTCCATCTAATTTACTGAAACTGTATCTATAATTGCAACACCACACGTTTGCTCAAATTTCTTTGCCTGTGAAGCATTTTATGATGTCCTGCGGATATCGTAAGACCATACGAATTGGGAGCAGAAGTAGGCCATTCAGCCTGTCGAGCCTGCGTGCCAGTTAATAAGATCGCTGTATTAATGTAAGTTTGTTCATAATGAAAACCATTCTTGGTGATACAGCTCCCAAACTGTAATTGTTGCAGCACTTTGATGTTTTGGGGCTGTTTCAGTTGACTGCATTCCCTTCCAATAGTTTGTAAGAGCCATCCTATCAATTTTGTTTTGCTTATTTTCAGCTGCATTCTTTAAAGATTGATTGATTTTAGTTGCTGTTTTACCATTGGTAACAGTGGATATTCCCTAGTAGCTTGGTAGTATGGAGAGTCTTCCTATTTTAAAGGCAGCGGAGTGGGATGAGCTAAATTGCTGTGTGGAGACCTGGCATGGGCTCGATGGGCCGAATGGCCACCTCCTCTACTGTAGCCATTTGAATTACCAAATCCCCTGCCAGTGATATTGGTAGAGAGCTGGCAGGGATTCACCCCATCAGTAATGGCTCCACACCCCCTTCCAGTGATACTGGTAGAGGGGGGTTCTCCCTTTCTATAATTACCACACCCCCTTCCAGTGATACTGGTGGGTGTTGACTCACCCCCTCCTGGTGATATTGGTTGGGGGGGGGGGTCTCCCTATCTGTAATTGCCACACCCCCTCCTGGTGTTATTGGTGGGGGGGGGGGGGTCTCCCTATCTGTAATTGCCACACCTCCTCCCGAAGTTATTGGTGGGGGGGTGGTCTCCCTATCTGTAATTGCCACACCCTCTCCCGGTGTTCTTGGTGGGGGGGTCTCCCTATTTGTAATTGTCACACCCCCTCCCGGTGTTATTGGTGGGGGGGGCGGTGTCTCCCTATCTGTAATTGCCACACCCCCTCCCGGTGTTGTTGGTGGGGGGGGGGGTCTCCCTATCTGTAATTGCCACTCCGCCTCCCGGTGTTGTTGGTGGTGGGGGGGGGGGGTCTCCCTATCTGTAATTGCCACTCCGCCTCCCGGTGTTGTTGGTGGTGGGGGGGGGGGGGTCTCCCTATCTGTAATTGCCACACCCCCTCCCGGTGTTGTTGGTGGGGGGGGGGGTCTCCCTATCTGTAATTGCCACACCCCCTCCCGGTGTTGTTGGTGGTGGGGGGGGGTGGTCTCCCTATCTGTAATTGCCACACCCCCTCCTGGTGATATTGGTTGGGGGGGGGGTCTCCCTATCTGTAATTGCCACACCCCCTCCTGGTGTTATTGGTGGGGGGGGGGTCTCCCTATCTGTAATTGCCACACCCCCTCCCGGTGTTATTGGTGGTGGGGGGGGGGGGTCTCCCTATCTGTAATTGCCACACCCCCTCCCGGTGTTGTTGGTGGTGGGGGGGGGGGGGGTCTCCCTATCTGTAATTGCCACACCCCCTCCCGGTGTTGTTGGTGGTGGGGGGGGGGGGTCTCCCTATCTGTAATTGCCACACCCCCTCCCGGTGTTGTTGGTGTTGTTGGTGGGGGGGGGGTCTCCTTATCTGTAATTGCCACACCCCCTCCCGGTGTTCTTGGTGGGGGGGTCTCCCTATTTGTAATTGTCACACCCCCTCCCGGTGTTGTTGGTGGTGGGGGGGGGGGGTCTCCCTATCTGTAATTGCCACACCCCCTCCCGGTGTTATTGGTGGTGGGGGGGGGTCTCCCTATCTGTAATTGCCACACCCCCTCCCGGTGTTATTGGTGGGGGGGGGGGGGTCTCCCTATCTGTAATTGCCACACCCCCTCCCGGTGTTATTGGTGGGGGGGGGGGGGTCTCCCTATCTGTAATTGCCACACCCCCTCCCGGTGTTATTGGTGGGGGGGGGGGGGTCTCCCTATCTGTAATTGCCACACCCCTCCCGGTGTTATTGGTTGGGGGGGGGGGTCTCCCTATCTGTAATTGCCACACCCCCTCCCGGTGTTATTGGTGGGGGGGGGGGGGTCTCCCTATCTGTAATTGCCACACCCCCTCCCGGTGTTATTGGTGGGGGGGGGGGTCTCCCTATCTGTAATTGCCACACCCCCTCCTGGTGTTATTGGTGGGGGGGGGGGGGGTCTCCCTATCTGTAATTGCCACACCCCCTCCCGGTGTTATTGGTGGGGGGGGTCTCCCTATCTGTAATTGCCACACCCCCTCCCGGTGTTATTGGTGGGGGGGGTCTCCCTATCTGTAATTGCCACACCCCCTCCCGGTGTTATTGGGGGGGGGTCTCCCTATCTGTAATTGCCACACCCCCTCCCGGTGACTTTTCGCCTCGAGTCCCCGCCCCTCGGGCTGTGAGTGACAGGTCTCGGGACAGCGAATGGTTAAACTGGCTCCGCCGGTCCGAGCGGGCTGGGTGAGCCGAGCCGAGGCGCCGCTCCGGTCGCCAGAGCCGAGTTATGTGGGTAAGAAAAATGATGAGCCGGGGGAACGCATTAAATTAACCCTTCCTTGCTCCAGACTCAAGTGGGGCCGACCACCTCCCCACAACTCGCCCCCCTCCACCGGCCGCCGCTCCGGTGTAGCCTCACCGGGGAAGCCTGTAGGCCGCTGCGGGACTCTGGGTTCGGATACCAAGTGACGGCGGTGGAGGAAATCAAGGCGCGACGGGTGCCGGCAATTCCTCCGGGCTGCTGCTTCTGGGGAGGGAGGCCCAGGCTGGGGCCGGAGCTGGACTGGGCCTAACCCCAGGGATGTGTTGCCTCTGTCCCGCGAAGGCGCTGTCAGCAGATTCTCCTTTAACTGCAGTTGCAGCGCAGACTTGTTGCGAAAGATTTGGTGTAAAGAATGTGGACTTTTTCCTTTTTCCTCTCCAGCGGAAGAAATAGGATATTTATATGGAATATATTATCTAGAGAGATATTCATTTGCAGTATGTTATCCAGGGATTGTTCTTGTGTAATATATTATCCAGAGGGGAAATTGTTCATATCCAGAGGGGAGAATGTTCCTAATATCTTACCTAGTGGGGAAATTGTTCATATCTAATATTACCCAGTGGGGAGAATGTCCCTCTCTAATATATTACCCAGTGGGGAGAATGTCCCTCTCTAATATTTTTTTAGATTTTAGATTTAGAGATACAGCACTGAAACAGGCCCTTCGGCCCACCGAGTCTGTGCTGACCATTAACCACCCATTTATACTAATCCTATATTCCTACCACATCCTCACCTGTCCCTGTATTCCCCTACCACCTACCTATACTAAGGTAAATTGGCCATTATAAATTGCCCCATCAACCTGCAAGTTTTTGGCTGTGGGAGGAAACAGGAGCACCCGGAGGAAACCCACGCAGACACAGGGAGAACTTGCAAACTCCACACAGGCAGTACCCAGAATTGAACCCGGGTCACTGGAGCTGTGAGTCTGCGGTGCTAACCACTGTGCCGCCCATGTCTAATATATTACCCAGTGGACAGAATGTCCCTCTCTCCTATATTAAATTGTTTATACCCAGTGGGCAGAATGTCCCTCTCTAATACATGACCCAGTGGGCAGAATGTCCCTCTCTAATATATTACCCAGTGGGCAGAGTGTCCCTCTCTCCTATATTAAATTGTTTATACCCAGTGGGCAGAATGTCCCTCTCTAATACATGACCCAGTGGGCAGAATGTCCCTCTTTAATATATTACCCAGTGGGGAAATTGTTCATATCCAGTGGGCAGAATGTCCCTCTCTAATACATGACCCAGTGGGCAGAATGTCCCTCTCTAATACATGACCCAGTGGGCAGAATGTCCCTCTCTAATACATGACCCAGTGGGCAGAATGTCCCTCTCTAATACATGACCCAGTGGGCAGAATGTCCCTCTCTAATACATGACCCAGTGGGCAGAATGTCCCTCTCTAATACATGACCCAGTGGGCAGAATGTCCCTCTCTAATACATGACCCAGTGGGCAGAATGTCCCTCTCTAATACATGACCCAGTGGGCAGAATGTCCCTCTCTAATACATGACCCAGTGGGCAGAATGTCCCTCTCTAATACATGACCCAGTGGGCAGAATGTCCCTCTCTAATACATGACCCAGTGGGCAGAATGTCCCTCTCTAATACATGACCCAGTGGGCAGAATGTCCCTCTCTAATATATTACCCAGAGGGGAAATTGATCATATCCATGTGGAGAATGTCCCTGTCTAATATATTACCCAGTGGGCAGAATGTCCCTGTCTAATATATTACCCAGAGGGGAAATTGATCATATCCATGTGGAGAATGTCCCTGTCTAATATATTGCCCAGTGTGGAGAATGTTCCTGTTTAGATATGAGCAATCACCTTCTGGATAATATATTAGCGGGCGATCGTTTCTGTCTGATATATTACCCAGTGTGGAGAATGTCTAATATGTTATCCAGTAGGTGATTGTTCATTGTCTAACATGTTACCCAGTAGGAGAATGCTTATATATGCTATCAAGAGATAATGAAATAATGTGAAATACCATCCAGTATAATTTTAAAGCTAATTATATAATTCTGTATTTTAAAGAAAATAATGAGTACTTTAATATATTCTTCTACCCTTGAGGTTGTCTTGTTGAAGCAAGTTGGGATAATTCTGGTTATGCTTAAATTTTGCAAAAATAAGAATTTTTCACTGTACTGTAAATATTGGAACATTTCACCCAATCCAGCTAGCACTTTTTGCTTAAAATTACATTTGCAAGGAAAATTGCGATGCATCTGAACTTTTGGTGTATTTAAGAAAAAATATAGTGACAGTAGCCAAATCTGACAACACACATTTCCTGATTGTTGAAGTAAATTTGCAGATGATACAAAGGTTGGTGGAGTTGTGGATACCGAGGAGGGCTATTGTCGTCTGCAAAGGGACTTGGATAGGTTGCAGTGCTGGGCTGAAAAGTGGCAGATGGAGTTTAACCCTGAAAAGTGTGAGGTCGTCCATTTTGGAAGGACAAACATGAATGCAAAATACTGGGTTAACGGTAGGGTTCTTGGGCATGTGGAGGAGCAGAGAGACCTTGGGGTCTATGTGCATAGATCATTGAAAGTTGCAAGTCAAGTGGATAGGGCTGTGAAGAAGGCATATGGGGTGTTAGCGTTCATTAGCAGAGGGATTGAATTTAAGAGCCGTGAGGTGATGATGCAGCTGTACAGGACCTTGGTAAGGCCTCATTTGGAGTACTGTGTGCAGTTCTGGTCGCCTCATTTTAGGAAGGATGTGGAAGCCTTGGAGAGGGTGCAGAGGAGATTTACCAGGATGTTGCCTGGAATGGAGAATAAGTCTTACGAGGAAAGGCTGAACATTCTAGGCCTCTTCTCATTAGAAAGGAGAAGGATGAGGGGTGACATGATAGAGGTTTATAAGATGATCAGGGGAATAGATAGGGTAGACAGTCAGAAACTTTTTCCCCGGGTGGAGCAAAGCGTTACAAGGGGTCATAAATTTAAGGTGAAGGGTGGGAGATATAAGGGGGATGTCAGGGGAAGGTTCTTTACCCAGAGAGTGGTCGAGGCATGGAATGCCTTGCCCGGGGAAGTTGTTGAGTCAGAAACTTTAGGGACTTTCAAAAGGCTTTTGGATAGGTATATGGATAAAGGAGAATGATGGGGTATAGATTAAATTGTCCTTGACAGAGGACAAAGGATCGGCACAACATTGTGGGCCGAAGGGCCTGTTCTGTGCTGTATGTTCTATGTATGTATGTTGAAAAATGTTAGAAGGTTGCAGTAATATTGATAAATATTTAATTTTCTAACTGTTTAGCGGTTTTCTCTGCATTGAACATTTGATGTATTCATTTATTTATGTTAATTGCATTCTTTCAAACATGGAAAGGGGTGGTTGGGAAATTGGTTAAAAATGTAATTAAAAGAAAAAGCGCAGTCAAGATGAGGGAGGGGGCAAGAGGACAAGGGTGCAGGGGAGAGGTGAAAGGAAACCTGTTCAGGTTTCAATTTCAAATTTGGGAAAAATTTTCTCCCTTCTAGCCTCCTTCCCCACCCTCCCTGTTTACCTTAATAGTCAGTTGCTGGCCTCTATTGTAGAATGTGGCCTCTGAGTGAGAGTTTAACTGTACAACAGTGAAAAATTAAAGTGTTCCTCAAAAATATCAGTAGTGTCTACACTGAGAATAGCAATAAGCATATCTCAGATTCAAGAGTTGACCTGTCTCCCAGTATCTTTGTTGCCCTGTTATTTCCTTCCGGTATCTGGAGATGAACCTCTCCATGTCATTCTTCGTTTACTTTTATAGACTGTTACTGGTCCACTGGGCTGCCCAGTGGATATATGGATCCAGTTGCTGGCTGTACAGTTGGAAACACTGGTAACTGGCTCCCTGAATATAGGAACATGCAGAGGCCTTTCAGCCCCTCGAGCTTACTCCGCCATTCAGTTAAATCATGGCTGATCTGTACTTCAATTACATTTACTCATCATTGCTCCAGATTCCATGATAGCCTTATCTAACAGAAATCTGTTGATCTTAGTCTTGAATGCTTTAGTTGACCCAGAATCCTTTTGGGATAGAGTTTTCCAAATTTCCATTACCCTTTGTGTAGAAGCGCTTCCTGAATTCACTCCTGAACAGCGGAGCTTAAATTTTAGATACCCTCTTGTTCTGGATTCCCCCACCAGAGGAAGTAGTTTTTCTTTATCTGTTTATCTTTTTATACACTTCGATTTGATCACCCTTCAATCTTTAATATTTAAGGGAATACAAGCCCTGTTAGTGAAACATATCTTCATAAATTAATCCTTTAAGCCCCAGTATCATTCTGGTGAATCTGTGCTGCATCCTACCCATACAACCATATGTATTAGGAGCAGAAGTAGGCTATTCAGCCCGTCGAGCCTGCTCCGCCATTTAATAAGATCATGGCTGATCTGTTTCTTTCTCGAATTCCACACTCTCATCTTCCCCCGATAATCTTAGATTCTCGTTGGGCAGGGGAATCAAACTACTTCCGCCTTAAAAATATTCACTGACCCCCGCCTCCACCACCTTTTGAGGCAGAGAATTCCAAAGTCGCACCACCCTCAGAGAAAAAATGTCTCCTCGTCTCTGTCCTAAAAGGGCGACCCCTAATTTTAAAAACAGTGCCGCCTAGTTCTGGACTCACCGACAAGAGGAAACATCCACATTCACCCTGTCAAGACCATTCAGGATTTTGCATACTTCAATCTGGTCTCCCCTCGCTCTTCCAAACTCCAGTGAAAACAAGCCCAGTCTGTCCAACATTTCCTCCATTAGACAACCTGCTCATCCCAGGTATCAATCTATTAAACCAGGCCAATATATCCTTCCTGTAGTGGGAATCCACTGGCCCCTTTCTTGCAAAGGGGCTGTCAGTTCCTCAGTGTGGATCTGATGCAGAAAGTCTAGTTAAACCTTTGAAGCAGCGGTAGATCAGTGGAGGTGAGCAGGGCAGTAGTATTACTTTATTAATTGTTCTAGCAAAGAGACAGGTTGGTCATTTTGGATTGAATGGCCCCATTTGTGCTGTATATGTATATGGTCACTTAAAAATAAGAAATGTTTGCAAAGGAGGTCCATCTTTTCGATCAGTTGTGAAGGGGAGAGAACAGGCAGCCCAAGCTGAGATGTTCTGTTTTGATATTTTTAATGCTACTGCTCCGTCTGTCGCATTGTAAAGTGTTTCATTTCTCCTGCATGGCAAAGACATATCGGGACTTGATTTTGCTCAACAGTTTTTGCATTCATTTCCCCAATGTTCAGTCTTAATTATTACTTCCTCTTGATTTTTAAGTTGGTGTCTGAAAATTCTCATCTAGTCACTATTGCTTTCATTATTTGCAAGTAGCCTGGGCCACTCCTTATGGCGCTGCTCCAGATATTTTTTTTCGGTACTTGCCTGATGCACTTTTATTTATTTATAGGACAGTTTAAACCCCCCCCAAAGTTAGGGGAAAAAAGCATAGGTTTCCCACGACTACACAGACTTCCTTTTCAAGGGAAAGCCATTTTCACAAGCATAGATGCTCATAGGCAGCTATATGTTGTGTATTTTGTTGTCATGTTGCACAGAATAGCAACAAGAGTTATTAAGGTAAAGCATTTTTGTTTTTAAATCCCCTCTGTTGAAAGAGGTCGCGGTCAATTGTCCTCACCTGCACTCTCCCTTCTCCTAGGCTTAGTCAGCACAGTTCACAGATTGAATCCTAAAACCTCCCAGGCCTTGTAAAGACTGAACTATTCACTGGACAAATTTCCAGAGCCATTGCAGAAGCTTGGTACACTGTTGCTGAAGGACACACTATTAATCCTACTCTCGTCGAAGAAACAAGGTTGCAATGCAGTGTGCAAAAATCTGTTTGCTAAAGCAGCGAAACAGTGAGAACCTGATGTGGCTTATGTGCTCAGCTCCTGCTTTCTTGTATGTTTTTTCTGTTGGCTGCCTGGCATTTAGTGAGTAGATTTCTATGCATTCAATGGTATGACCTTTTCTGGCACGTGTCTGCAATAGCTTGAAGTGGATTATTCTACACACCAATCCTGGTAGGATTTTTAAAATTTGGATTTCTCAAGGTAGCAATCAAAACAAAGGCAAACCTAACTGCTAATATGAACAGTCTGACTATGTGACTTTTCCTTTTTTACCTCGATTTGTTTTCTTTCACACCTACACATTCTTCCCTTCCCCCATGTTCTCACTTTCCTTCCTTCTCTCTCTCTCTCTCTCTCTCTCTTTCCCCCCCTCTCTCTCTCTTTTCCCCCTCTCTCTCTCTTTCACCCCCTCTCACTCTTTTCCCCCCTCTCTCTCTTTTCCCCCCTCTCTCTCTTTCCCCCCTCTCTCTCTTTCCCCCCTCTCTCTCTTTCCCCCCTCTCTCTCTTTCCCCCCTCTCTCTCTTTTCCCCCTCTCTCTCTTCTTTTCCCCCCTCTCTCTCTTTTCCCCCCTCTCTCTCTTTTCCCCCTCTCTCTCATTTCCCCCTCTCTCTCTCTTTTCCCCTCTCTCTCTCTTTCCCCCTCTCTCTCTCTTTTCCCCGCTCTCTCTCTTCCCCCTCTCTCTCTTCCCCCTCTCTCTCTCTTTCCCCCTCTCTCTCTCTTTTCCCCCCTCTCTCTCTTTTCCCCCTCTCTCTCTCTTTTCCCCCTCTCTCTCTCTTTCCCCCTCTCTCTCTCTTTCCCCCTCTCTCTCTCTTTTCCCCCTCTCTCTCTCTTTTCCCCTCTCTCTCTTCTCTCTTTCCCCCCCTCTCTCTTCCCCCCTCTCTCTTTCCCCCCCCTCTCTCTTTCCCCCCCTCTCTCACTCCCCCCCCTCTCTCTTCCCCCCCACTCTCTTCCCCCCCCACTCTTCCCCCCCCCTCTCTTCCCCCCCCTCTCATCTTCCCCCCCCTCACTCTTCCCCCCCCTCTCTCTTTCCCCCCCTCTCTCTTTCCCCCCCTCTCTCTTCCCCCCCCTCTCTCTTCCCCCCCCTCTCTCTTTCCCCCCCCTCTCTCTTCCCCCCCTCTCACTTTCCCCCCCCTCACACTTCCCCCCCCTCTCTCTTTCCCCCCCCTCTCTCTTTCCCCCCCTCTCTCATTCCCCCCCCTCTCTCTTCCCCCCCCACTCACTTCCCCCCCCCTCTCTCTTTCCCCCCCCCTCTCTCTTCCCCCCCCCCTCTCTCTTTCCCCCCCCCTCTCACTTCCCCCCCCCTCTCTCTTCCCCCCCCTCTCTCTTTCCCCCCCCCTCTCTCTTTCCCCCCCCCTCTCTCTTTCCCCCCCCTCTCTCTTCCCCCCCTCTCTCTTTCCCCCCCCTCTCTCTTTCCCCCCCCCTCTCTCTTTCCCCCCCCCTCTCTCTTTCCCCCCCCCTCTCTCCCCCCCTCTCTCTTCCCCCCCTCTCTCTTTCCCCCCCCTCTCTCTTTCCCCCCCCTCTCTCTTTCCCCCCCCTCTCTCTTCCCCCCCCTCTCTCTTTCCCCCCCTCTCTCTTTCCCCCCCCTCTCTCTTTCCCCCCCCTCTCTCTTTCCCCCCCTCTCTCTTTCCCCCCCCCTCTCTCTTCCCCCCCCTCTCTCTTTCCCCCCCTCTCTCTTTCCCCCCCTCTCTCTTTCCCCCCCTCTCTCTTTCCCCCCCTCTCTCTTTCCCCCCCTCTCTCTTCCCCCCCTCTCTCTTTCCCCCCCTCTCTCTTTCCCCCCCCTCTCTCTTCCCCCCCTCTCTCTTTCCCCCCCTCTCTCTTTCCCCCCCTCTCTCTTCCCCCCCCTCTCTCTTTCCCCCCTCTCTCTTTCCCCCCCCTCTCTCTTTCCCCCCCTCTCTCTTTCCCCCCCCTCTCTCTTTCCCCCCCTCTCTCTTTCCCCCCCTCTCTCTTTCCCCCCCTCTCTCTTTCCCCCCCTCTCTCTTTCCCCCCCCTCTCTCTTTCCCCCCTCTCTCTTTCCCCTCTCTTTCCCCCCTCTCTCTTTCCCCCCCCTCTCTCTTTCCCCCCCCTCTCTCTTTCCCCCCCTCTCTCTTTCCCCCCCCTCTCTCTTTCCCCCCCCTCTCTCTTTCCCCCCTCTCTTTCCCCCCCTCTCTCTTTCCCCCCCCTCTCTCTTTCCCCCCTCTCTCTTTCCCCCCCCTCTCTCTTCCCCCCCCCTCTCTCTTTCCCCCCCCCTCTCTCTTTCCCCCCCCTCTCTCTTTCCCCCCCCCTCTCTCTTTCCCCCCCCCTCTCTTCTTTCCCCCCCCTCTCTCTTTCCCCCCCCCTCTCTCTTTCCCCCCCCCTCTCTCTTTCCCCCCCCCTCTCTCTTTCCCCCCCCCTCTCTCTTTCCCCCCCCCTCTCTCTTTCCCCCCCCTCTCTCTTTCCCCCCCCCTCTCTCTTTCCCCCCCCTCTCTCTTTCCCCCCCCTCTCTCTTTCCCCCCCCCTCTCTCTTTCCCCCCCCTCTCTCTTTCCCCCCCCCTCTCTCTTTCCCCCCCCTCTCTCTTCCCCCCCCTCTCTCTTCCCCCCCCCTCTCTCTTCCCCCCCCCTCTCTCTTTCCCCCCCTCCTCTTCCCCCCCCTCTCTCTTCCCCCCCCTCTCTCTTTTTTCCCCCCCCCTCTCTCTTTTTTTCCCCCCCTCTCTCTTTTTTCCCCCCCTCTCTCTTTTTTCCCCCCCCCTCTCTCTTTTTTCCCCCCCCCCTCTCTCTTTTTTCCCCCCCCTCTCTCTTTTTTCCCCCCCCCTCTCTCTTTTTTTCCCCCCCCTCTCTCTTTTTCCCCCCCCCCTCTCTCTCTCTCTCTCTTTTCCCCCCCCCCTCTCTCTCTCTCTCTCTTTTTCCCCCCCCCCCTCTCTCTCTCTCTCTCCCCCTTCCCCATTTCCATTCTGGGAGCCATGTTGGTCAACAAGCTCAGGTGAACATTTACCTGATGAAACTGCGCTTTGAATCAGTCAGATTGTGTATGACATTGCTCAAAGTTTAGCTGGTCAGATGACGATGGAGAGGGTAAAGCCTATCCCCTGAACTTGGGATCGGCCAGCTCTATTTAATTTTTCACTAAAAGCATCCACAAATCCTAACACCTGATTTAAAAAGTGCAATTTGATGTGATTTTCAGGCAGTAATCTCAGTTTGTATTGGTGTTGTGTTGCAGTTCTTAGATTAGTGCTTTTTAAAAAAAAAATGGTAATTTTAATGCCATTGTGGTGAAAGAAAGGTTGACCACGTGTCGCATGCACATGTATCTTTGTGAATGCTTTAGTCAAATGTGGATTCCTGTGGTCAGTTGACAGCTAAAAACAGAGAAGTGTAACGTTCACCAACTGGCGTTGAAGGTGTTTCTCACATTGCTGCTGTAGTTTAACAGGCAA